>NC_057718.1:30428169-30542327 GCF_004010195.1 Chiloscyllium plagiosum | reverse complement strand
CATGCTCTTCCAGATGGTCATAAATCCTATCCCTCAGAATCCTTTCTAACACCTTGCAGATGACAGACGTGAGACTTACTGGTCTGTAATTGCCGGGGATTTCCCTATTTCCTTTCTTGAAGAGAGGAATTACATTTGCCTCTCTCCAGTCCTCAGGTACGACTCCAGTGGAGAGCGAGGATGCAAAGATCTTCACAAGTGGCGAAGCAATTGCATTTCTCATTTCCCAAAGCAGCCGAGGACAAATCTGGTCTGGGCCTGGCGACTTGTCATTCTTAATGTTTGACAAAATTTTCAGCACATCAGCTTCCTCTATCTTTATCCATTCCAGCGTGCACATCTGCTCTTCAAAGGTTTCATTCACCACAAAGTTCATTTCTTTCATAAAGACAGAAGCAAAAAACTCATTTAGGGCTTCCCCTACCTCCTCAGACTCCACACACAAGTTCCCTATGCTATCCCTGATCGGTCCTACTCTTTCTTTGACCGTTCTCTTATTCCTCACATAAGTGTAAAATGCCTTTGTGTCCTCCCTAATCCGTTCTGCCAAGCCTTTCTCGTGCCCTCTCCTGGCTCTCCTCAGGCCAAACCTTTCCTATTCATAAACCTATCTCAATGTCTTTCCCATGTTGGAACTGTACCTGTACCTACTACTTCATCTAGCAGTTCATTTCACAGACGAACCACCCTCTGTGTGAAAAAGATGCCCCTCAGGTCCCTTTCAAGTCTTCCTCCTCTCACCTTAAAAATACTGTATACCTTCTCGTTTTGAACTTCCCCCTCCCAAGGAAAAGACTGTAGCTATTCACCTTATTTATGTCCCTCATGATTTTATAAACTTTTATAAGGTCACCCCTCACCTTTCTACACCTCAGTGAAAAAAATCCCAGTCCACCCAGCCTCTCCCTTTTGCTTAAACCCTCCAGTCCTCCCAATATCCTGGGACTTCAGTCTTTTCTGAAGTCTCTCCAATGTAATAATATCGCTCCAAAGCAGGGCAACCAGAACTGCACACAGTATTCTAAAAACAGCCTCATCAATGTAATGTACAACCTCAACGTTGATGTTCCAACTTCTATACTCAATGGTCTGAGGAATGAAGGCTAAATGACTTCTTAACCACCCTGTCGACCTGTACCTGAACCCCTAGTGTCTCTGTTCGACACTAACCAGGGTTCTACTATTAACTGTATAAGTCCTGCCCTTGTTTGTTTCACCAAAATGCAATATCTTGCATTTATCCAAATTAAACTCAATCTGCCACTCCTCAATGCATTGGCTCAATTGATCAAAATCCCTTTGTAATATTAAATCATCGTCTTCACTGTCAACTATAGAACCAATTTTGGTGTCATCCGCAAGCCTACTGACCATGTCTCCGAAATTCTCATCTAATCATGTATAAAAAAAATGACAAATAATAGGTTGCCCCAGTACCAAGCCCCTTGGAACACCACTTGGCACAGGCCTCCAGTCCGAAAAACAACCCTCCAGCACCATCCTCTGTCTCCTGCTTCAAGCTAATTTTGCATTCAATTGCCAAACTCTCCCTGAATTCTGCATGATTTAATTTTACTAATTAGTTTACCACATAGAACCTTATCAAAGGCTTTACGAAAGTCCACATAAATAACGTCTACTGCTCTGCCCTCAATCTTTTTGGTTACTTCCTCAAAAAACCATATCATGCTTGTCAGACAAAATTTCCCATGCATAAAGGCATGCTGACTATCCCTAATCAATCCTTGCTTCTCCAAATGCATATAAATTCTCTCTCTCAGAATCACTGCACTTGAAGCGTTAACTCTGTTTTCTCCCCACAGATGTTGCAGACCTGCTGAGTCTCTCCACAACTTCTGCTTTTGTAATTTAACTTCTAGCATGAATTGACAAATGAATGAACAATATTACTTGCCCTGAAAGAAGGCAACTGAAATAAGATTGTACAGAAATTCTATATAGAATATAGATAATTACTAAAGTTACTAAATAGTTGAGTTATCAAACAGTACAGCACAAAGACAGGTGACTTAATCCCCCAAATCTGAAGGAGTACATTTTCTTCCTGTGGGGTCCTAGTTAAATTCTACTTAGCTGCCATATTGTAACTGTGCTTTAAATACTTCATAATACTTTAGCAATAATTACTAGTAGACACTTACACGTTGTGTAAAGAACATTGCTAATCCTAGTTTAAATCTTTATGTGATCAACAGAAATAGACTAACACAATTTACTAATTCATAATCTTGGATGTCTTTGCCCCTTAATTTCTCAGATCCTGAACAAAGACACAACTTCAAGCGTTATTCCTAATTGCAATTCAGCATTCCCAAAAATCTTTAAATGAGGCCACTTATATGTTTATATCCTTCTGAAAAAAGAAACCCTGAAAATTACACACAACCTTCTTGTTGAGGCTCAATATCAGCTCTTGGCTGTTCTATACTATTAAGTACAAAACTAAGGTTTCCATTTGCCCTTTTCATACCAGAGTAGCCTTCAATGACCCTTTTCTTCTGAACTTTAAGGGACTCCCGATTCCTTTTCCCTCTGGAAAATTGTGCCATTGAAGGAACATTTCCTTGCCTTATTCTTTTTATTCTATTCCAAATAAACATTTTTGAAAAATCAAACTGAATTATTAAACCTCACCGCAAATTCCAATAATTTAGCAGCAATTCGGTTTCATTTCTCTGGCTATTTTCTTATTTGGAGTCTTTTTGAACATTTACTTGATCACTTACATTAATTTATATTTATTAAAGGTCAATTAGAGTCATACAGTTGTGGAGTTGTACAACATGGAAACAGACAATTCAGTCCAATTCGTCCACACCAACCAGATATTCTAAATTAATCTAGTCCCATTTGGTCCTAATCCTTCTAATCTACTCTTATTCATATGCCCATCCAGATGCCTTTTAAATGCTGCTATTATACTAGCCTCCGCTACTTTTTTTGCAGCTCATTCCACACACATGCACCACTCTCTGCATGAAAAAGTTGCCCCTTACATCCCTTTTAAATTTTTCTCCTCACACCTTAAACCTATGCCCTCTAAATTTGGATTCCTCCCCACTGGGAAAATACTTTGTCTATTTACCCTATTTATGCCCCTCATGATTTTATGAACCTCTATAAGGTCAGCCCTCAGCCTCTGATGCTCCTGGGAAAATAGCCCCAGTATATTCAGCCTCTCCCTATAGCTCAAACCTTCCAACCCTGGCAACATCCTTGTAAATCTTTTTTGAACCCTTTCAAATGTCACAACATCCTTCATATAGCAGGAAGACCAGAATTGCACACAACATTCCAATAGTGGCCTCACCAATATCCTGTACAGCCACAACATGGCCTCCCAACTCCTCTCCTCAATGCACTGACCAATAAAAGTAAGCATACCAAATACCTTCTTCACTATCCTATCTGTGACTCCACTTTCAAGGAACTGCAGTTCAATATTCCTCAGTTCAGCAACACTCCTCAGGACCTTACCATTAAGTGTTCAAGTTCTGCCCTGATTTGCCTTTCCAAAATGTAGTACCTCACATTTACCTAAATTAAACCCCACCTGCCAGTCCTCCATTCATTGGTCTATCTAATCAAGATCCCCTTACTCAGAGGTAACCTTCCACTACATCTCCAACATTTGTGTCATCTGCAAATTTACTAACTACACCTTCTATGTTCACATCCAAATCATTTATATAAAATGACGAAAAGCGATGGACCCAGCACCGATCCTTGTGGCACTCCGCTGATCACAGGCCTCCAGTCTGAAAAGCAACCCTCCACCACCACTCTTTGAGCCAGTCTGTATTCAAATTGTTGTTCTCACTCTATTCCACATGATCTAACCTTGCTAACTCCAGGTGTGACATTTCAATTCTAAACGCTGGATAATCATTTTTAAGCCTCTCCGCCTTACAAGATCCTGTTTTTTTCTCAACCTTGAATTTCACTAATAAATCTCTCAGTCTAGCCTTGGTTAGACTTCACGGTTACATCCACTTCTCTTCAGAAATTCTGAGCAATATTCAAAACCATTTTCAAAATCAGAACATTAAATTTGCTACAATACAACCATTTTATGTCCAGCACCTCCACATACCCATTTGTTTAAAACTGACACACAACCTTCTTAAATTCAATCAATTCAGACTGAGCCACTGTTCATTATCTTAGTTGAAATTAATATTAAATGAAGTAGAATTTTACACTATGGAAGGAAGCCATTTGACCTATCAGCTCTTTACCGGCCTCTGAAAGAGCCACCCAGACAGTCGCACTTAACAGTCCTATCTCCATAAGCCTCCAAATTCATCACTTTCAAATATATATGCAGCTCTCTTTGGAAGTTTCCTACGGAATCTGCCTCGACCACTCTCCCAGGCTGTTCATTCCAAATCCTAACAACATCCTGAATAAAGAAATTTCTTCTTATCTCACTCCTCACTCTCTTGTTGACAATCTTGAAATTGTGACCTCAGGATGTAAGTTTGCTCTCTGAGCTGGAAGGTTCATTTTCAGACGTTTCATCACCATACTAGGTAAAATCTTCAGTGAGCCTCTGGATGAAGCACTGGTGATGTAGCCTGCTTTCTATTTATATGTTTGGGATTCCTTGGGTTGGTGATGTCATTTCCTGTTTTAGCAACAGATACATTGACTTGGATCCCATTTACTACCTGCCTGAGAAAAAACACAGGAAATGAAATCATCATAGGAAATGAATGTTACCACAGGAAATGACATCCCCACCCCGAGGAAACCCAAACATAAAAGAGAAAGCGGGCCACACTACCAGTGCTTCATCCGGAGGCTCACTGAAGATGTTATCTAGTATGGTGACAAAACGGCTGAAAACAAACCTTCCAGCTCAGAGCAAACCTACATCCAGAACCTCAACTTGAGTTACAAATCTTCTCAAAACTCACCATTGTGACTTCTAGTTATTGATATACTAACTAATAGAAATAGAATATATTTTTATCCTGTCAAAATTGTCCATAATTTTGAACACTTCAATTAGGTCACTTCTCAATCTTCTCGATTCCAAGGAGAATATGCCCAATCTTTCCAAACTCTCCTTGTAACTAAAATTGTTCATTCCTGGCACTATTCTTGTTAATCTCCTTTGAACTCTCTCCAGGGTTTTATCAGCCTTCCTTAAATAAGGGTCCAAGAACTGAACACAATACTCCAAATGAGGTCTGACTAATCATTTGTATAAGTATAGCCTTGATTTTATAATTTATGCCTCTATTTATAAACTCAAGGATCCTATAAGCCTTCTTAACAATTTTTCAACTTGTTTGGTCTCCTTCAGAGCATCATGCACATGAACCCTGAGGTACCTCGCTTTTGTAAGCACCTCAAAGTTGTACCATTGAATCTGTACTGTCTCTGTGTTTCCTGTATCAGAATGCATTACTTCACATTTCTCTGCATTGAAATTCATTGGCCAAATGTCAGCCCATTTGGCCAACTTTTCAATGTCGCTCTGAAGTCATTCAGCATCATTCTCACAATTAACTATTCTCCCTGGCTTAGTATTATCTGCAAATTTAGAGATATTGCCCTCAATACACGTCTCAAAATCATTTAAATAAGTCAGAAAAAGCAAAGGTCCCAAAACCAACTCTGGAACACCACTTTCAACTCATCTCCAATCTGAGAAATACCCATTTATACTATCCTCTGTTTCCGATTTTTTATTCAACTTTTAATCCATGCCATCAATGACTCATCAATCCCAAACATTTCTAATTTCCTCACCTGCCTGCCATGTGGCACTGCATCAAATGCTTTCTAAAAGTCCAAATATACAACATCCACAGCACTATCCTCCTCTGCTGTCTGTGTTGTATCGTCAAACAACTGTTATATTTGTCAGTCATGACCTACTCTTGACAAAGCCATGTTGACTGCCTAGTATTAACTTATTTTTCTTTAAATGTATATTTATCTTATTCCTTATTATGTCCTCCATCAATTTTCCCACTACTGATGTCAGGCTGACAGACGTGCAGTTTTCTGGGTTATCCTTTGTCCCTTTCTTAAACAATGGTGTCACATTTGTCCTTCACTCATTCCCCAGGACTAATCCTGTGTTCAAAGGGGCCAGGTAATTTTTGAATGGCTCCACAATTTGATCCCATAACTTTCTTAGCAATCTAGGATGCATCCTATCCAGGTCTGGTGACTTCTCTGCTTGGAATGCTGCCAGACCTTTCAGCATCTCTTCTTTATCTATCACTATACTGTCCAATTGCTCAACACCCACATTTTCAACTAGGACATTTTCACCACCTTTTAATTTGTTAAAGATAGAAGTAAAATATTCATTTAATACTTCTGCCATATCCTTTACTTCAGTGAGCAGCTTACCCTGCTTGCTCCACTCTATCACTAATCTTGTACTATTAATACATTTGAAGAACATTTCACTATTTGTTTTAGCGCAGCCTGCCATTTTTTCTTCATGTTTCCTTTAACCTTCCTTATTCCAGTCTGGCCTTTCTCCTGCAGTTGAGATACTCTTCCTGGTTTTTATTATTATTATGATGCTATTATTATTATTCCAGTACGCATCACATGCCTCCTTTTCCTTTCTTATTTTCTCATCAATATTCTTCGTCATCGAGGGTACTGTAGCTTTGGGATACCCTGTACTTAGTTCTCATGGGAATGTACCCAGAGCGCAACCTATTCATCTCCCTTCTGAAATTTTTCCATTTTTTTATCCACTGTTTGTTTCACCAAAATGCATCTCCATTCAATGCTTTCCAGTTTAACTTTTAGACCCCTTTTCCAGTCTGGGATCTTAATCATTGACTTATTTTTATCCTTTTTCTAAATAATACTGAATCTTATTACTTTATGATCACTATTTCCCAAATGCTCCCCTACTCTGATGTCTTGCTTGATAGATTAAATTATTTTTCCAATTTAATGTGGCTTAACATAAACACACAATGCTGAAAATTTGTTTTCAACAATAAAACATAAATTCATTACACAAATTAAACAAAACAAAGCAAGCCCAGCTATTTAAATACAATACAGATTGAGTTCTCAAAACAGGCTGCAAAATAAAGCTCCATCTACTCCTAACACAATCACTTTATAGTTACTAGATGAAAAACCAGAATTATTTGATTTCACTGCCCAACCCACACAGTTGGCTTAACTGTTTTTTCCTCAGTTTCTGTCTGGTGAGCTGTGAAGTCATTCCCTTGAATTCTTTCACCATTGGAATCTTTGTTGTTCAATACTGTGAAAGTCTATGTAAATTTCTAACCTAACTACTGTTGTGGAAGTTTCCACAAACTGAAACCCTTATGCTGAGGTAACATGCTCCCACAATTGCTCTGAACAAACTACTTTTTCTCGGAGAAACTATTCTTACACCTGGCTTCAGCCAAGTCTCCTGAATTCAGAAGCTTTTAACTATTTTCTTTAAAAATCTTGCTCATCCTGTTTCTGCTAAGCTAATGGTAGAATATTTCCTTTTTCTTCTGTCATAAAATTCCACAGTATAAGCAAACTTCTATTCATGCTCCATGAGGCGTTCAGTCATCTGCTCTCTAACACATACTGCTTTAAAATCACGGTTCTGAAAAAAAACTTATCAAGTTAATTATTAAAACCAGAAATAGGATTACCACCCATATGCTACTAACATGAAATCCAAATTCTAAAATCCTATTAATATAAGTAAGTCTCACACCTTTTATTACAGATCTCTGTGAAGAAGAATGAGTGAGTGTATTTTGAAAAGCATTTTAGTTTCCCAATAATATTTTTACAGTATTTCAATGTCACATTAACAATAATACAATATTGGCATGAAACAATGAGTTACATGGCAAAAATACTTTACATTAGTCCAATTGCACAACAGTATTCCAATTCTTTCATGAGTACTCATGATAAAGCGTCCACTACAGCATTATCTTTTCTAGGGACATGAATGATGGTTAAATTGTACAGCTGAAGAATTAAGCTCCACCGGAACAACTGATAGCCCTTGTCCTCAAATTTCTTCACAATATCAAAGGATTGTGGTCTGTACAAATAACAGTTGCATCCACAGCTGATGTTTATTTCAAATGACGTGGTACGTGTACAAGATTCAATATCTTCTTCTCCACCCTTAAATATTTTCTGTTGTCAAGTGGTCAGTTTCTTTGAAAATAAACTGATAGATTGTTGATCCCCTTTTTGTTATCTCATAGTAAAACCAAACACTCACTGATGTCACTTGTATCAGCAGCCAGTTTGCATGGCTTGTCAAGATTCAGCACTGTTAACACTGGTGATGTTGTCAGCATAGCTTTCAAATTGTCATTTTTCAGTTTGACATGCAATTTTTTCACCTTGCCTTAATAAATTCATTAAAGGAGCAACAACAATGAAAAAGTTTGGAAAAAATGCCTGATGACATTCATTCATGCAAACGTTTCCAACATTTCACATTTTATCCAAAGTACAGAGAAGTCCAAATTGCCCCTTACTTTCACTTCTCTAGGGGATACCTGGCCATGTCCCATAATGTGGCACAAAGAAGTCACTTTTGATGTGGCAAATTTCTTTTTAGCCAAAATTATAACAAGATTGTCTCTTTATAGCAAATCAAACAGTTCAATCAAGTGATACAAATGTTTTCCCCAGGTTTGGCTGAAAACAACCAAGGCATCAATGTAAACTACGCAGTTACATAGTAGTTTAATGATTATATTCGTTAATCATCGCAATATTCCTGGTGGATTCCGAATGGTGTGACTTTGCATTGATAAAGTGTATCTGCTGTTACAAAAGTTGATGTTTCTTTGGCTCTATCAGTCAATGAAAGTGAAGTCAATATCCCTTTTGCAAATTGATCTTGCTGATAAATAATGCATGCCCAATTCTGTCAATGCAGGTTTCCAATCCTGGAATAGGATATGAGTCTGCCTTTGTTATTGTGTTGACTTTAACACAGAATCTTGGTGCCAAAACTAGATTGGTCGCAATCATAAAAAGTAAACTCCAGCTACTATGATTGTATCCAATAAATTAATTGGACATCATGAACTTAATGTCTTTCCTCACCTGAGCCAATTTATCTGGATTATGTCTGTAAGAATGTTGTTTTATCAGGAACTCAACATTTACATTAATATCATGAACAGTTAAAGTCTTTTTTTCCTGGCCTATTCACACAAATCAATCTATAATTTGTTATAGCCCAAGTCACGTCAATTGTTTTTTGGAAGATGGAATATTATGCTATCAAATCCTTTAAGCACCTTCATATGATTCAATCTGATTGCTGGAGTATCAACATCCGAATTTCAATTTTTGATTAATTCTCCAATTGTGCTGATAATTCTACTTCACTCTGTTTCTTTCATGACCAAAAAAACACCCTTCCCGAGTTTTGTCCATGTCATAATATCTCTTCAGTATATTAATATGATACACATACTGATTTTTTTTTACCTATTGGGAATGCTCGTACACAATTTACTTATTTGAGTGCCGTTTTGATTTGATAAAGTTGTGAACTTTGCTTTTAATGGTCTCTCAGAGACTGGTGCCAATATTAATACCTTCTCTCCGGCAACAAATTTTTGAAGTGTGATTGTTTTACTTGGGTTGGTTTTCCTTGTTGGTTGAACACTCTTCAAATGCTTCTTTATTTCAGTAGTTTTTCTCTGACTTAAAACATACACTGTAAGCTTCGTCTCTGAGCTTCAGTTTATCAAATCTCCTTTAATCAATTTGAATGATCCTCTCATGTCAAGTCTATACGTCAGATCAGAAGGCCTGAATGCTATGGGCTCATTCTGCGCATCCCAGCCTGTAAGCGGTAACAAGAGAGTTTCTTTCTCCTAATCATTAGGACACTCTTAACGATGAGCTTTAATTATGGTCTTCAAAGTTTGATGCCATTTGTCCAACGTACCTCATGATTGTATGTGATAAAATGAAAGACATAAATTGTTTTATTTCCAAACTAGCCATAATTTCTTACAATACTTGTGATATTAAATTTGAACCATGATCTGACTGTATTTCTTTTGATAATCCATATCAGATACCAACCCCTAGAATTGAGGAATATATCATCAAGTGCTCAGGGGCAGACAACAGTCCTCAACAGGTAGTCAGTCCTACTCAGGGAGCTGTTTTCACGAGAAAGGCTGAACACCTAGGAAAGAATTCTCTCCCACTTTGGGTAGAGAGCAGGATATTGCCTTTACAAATACATCAAAACAGACAGGTTTTGTGCAACAACCTGTTTGCCCTTGGTTATCAGTGAACCATATTCAATTGGTACAGCTTTATACTTCCTTTGTCTAATTTATTAAGGTATCAGATCGAAACTACCACTTAATAAACTTAATAAACTATCTGGAAATTGTTTCAAATGGTCAACTGCCTTTGCAAGGTAACGATGATCATGAACCCCCAAAATCTAACTGTCCATTCCTCATCAGCTGAGAAGACCTCCATATCCGCCCTCAAACCCCACCCCTCCAACCGTAACAAGGACAGAACTCCCTTGGTCCTCACTTTCCACTGTACCAACCTTCGCATTAACCACATCATCCGCTGACATTTCTGCCACCTCCAAATGGATTCTGGATTAGTGGTGCTGGAAGAGCACAGCAGTTCAGGCAGCATCCGAGGACAGGCAAAATCCGAGGACAGGCAAAATCGACGTTTCGGGCAAAAGCCCTTCATCAGGCCCGATGATACGAAGATAGGTGGAGTTGTGGACAGTGAGGAGGGCTGTTGTCGACTGCAGAGGGACTTAGATATGATGCAGAGCTGGGCTGAGGAGTGGCAGATGGAGTTCAAGTGTGAGGTTGTCCAGGTTGTCCATTTTGGAAGAACAAATAAGAATGCGGAATACAGGGTTAACGGTAGGATTCTTAGTGAGGTGGAGGAACAGAGGGATCTTGGGGTCTATGTACATAGATCTTTGAAGGTTGCCACTCAGGTGGATAGAGTTTGTAAGAAGGCCTATGGAGTATTATCGTTCATTAGCAGAGGGATTGAATTCAAGAGTCGTGAAGTGATGTTACAGCTGTACAGGACTTTGGTTAGGCCACAGTTGGAGTACTGTGTGCAGTTCTGGTCGCCTCACTTTAGGAAAGATGTGGAAGCTTTCGAGAGGGTGCAGAAAAGATTTACCAGGATGTTGCCTGGAATGGAGAGGAAGTCATACGAGGATAGGTTGAGAGTTCTCGGCCTTTTCTCGTTGGAACGGCGAAGGATGAGGGGTGACTTGATAGAGGTTTATAAAATCATGAGGGGCATGGATAGGGTAAATAGACAAAGTCTTTTCCCTGGGGTGGGGGAGTCCAGAACTAGAGGGCATAGGTTTAGAGTGAGAGGGGAAAGATATAAGGCAACGTTTCACACAGAGGGTTGTGCATGTATGGAATGAGCTGCCAGAGGAAGTGGTGGAGGCTGGTACTCTTCCAACATTTAAACAATATTGGGAAAGGTATGTAAATAGGAAGGGTTTAGAGGGATATGGGGCAAGTGCTGGCAATGGGTCTAGATTAATTTAGGATATCTGATCGGCGTGGACAGGTTGGACTGAATAGTCTTTTTTTCGTGCTGTATATCTCTATCACTCTATCACTTTATAAGATTTATATGTATTTGGAGAGGTACTGACAAATTACAGATAGTCAGCATGGTTATATTTTGCAAGGGAAATCACGTCTCACAAACTCGATTGAGTTTTTTGAGGAAGTAACCAAGAAGATTGATGAGGGCAGAGCAGTAGACATTGTTTACTGGACTTTAGTAAAATCTTTGACAAGGTTCCACATGGTAGACGAATTAATAAAGTTAGATCACAAAAGATAAACACTACCGCAGTTAGGCAGCAGTGTTGGGGTTTGAAGTAAAAAAGGAAAAAAAAAGAATTTAAAAAAACCAGGAGATTCAGAGTCTCCCCAGTTAATGGCACTGAATCTGTGCTGGCTGGGCTACAGTCAGTGTAAAAAAAAAGTTAGATCACATGGGATTCAGGGTGAGCTTGCCAATTGGATACAAAATTGGTTTTATGTTGGAGACAGAGAATGATGGTGCAGGGTTGATTATCTGACTGGAGACTTGTCACCAGCAGTGTTCCAAAGGGATCGGTGCTGGGTCCACTTGTGTTTGTCATTTATACAAATGTCTCTCCACCCTGGAGGCTCCCTGCCTCCATTCCTGATGAAGGGCATTTGCCCGAAATGTCGATTTTCCTGCTCCGTGAATGCTTCCTGACCTGCTGTGCTTTTCCAGCACCACTCTGATCTAAACTCTGGTTTCCAGCATCTGCAGTCCTCACTTTTGCCCATCTGGTCAAGGTCCTGTTGTAATCGGAGGTCGCTGTCCACTACACCTCCAATTTTGGTGTCATCTGCAAACTTACTAACTGTACCTCTTATGCTCACATCCAAATCATTTGTGTGAATGACAAAAAGTAGAGGGCCCAGCACCGATCCTTGTGGCACTCCACTGGTCACAGGCCTCCAGTCTGAAAAACAACCCTCCACCACCACCCTCTGTCTTCTACCTTTGAGCCAGTTCTGTATCCAAATGGCTAGTTCTCCCTGTATTCTGTGAGATCTAACCATGCTAAACAGTATCCCATGTGGAACCTTGTTGAACGCCTTACTGAAGTCCATATAGATCACATCCACCGCTCTGCCCTCATCAATCCTCTTTGTCACTTCTTCAAACAAAATCAATCAAGTTTGTGAGACATGATTTCCCACGCACAAAGCCATGATGACTATCCCTAATCAGTCCTTGCCTTTCCAAATACATGTACATCCTATCCCTCAGGATTCTCTCCAACAACCTGCCCACCACTGACGTCAGGCTCACTGGTCTATAGTTCCCTGGCTTGTCCTTACCACTCTTCTTAAACAGTGGCACAACATTAGCCAACCTCCAGTCTTCCGGCACCTATCTGTGACTATTGATGATACAAATATCTCAGCAAGAGGCCCAGCAATCACTTCTTTAGCTTCCCACAGAGTTCTAGGGTAGACCTGATCAGGTCCTGGGGATTTATCCACCTTTATGTGTTTCAAGACATCCAGCACATCCTCCTCTGTAATGTGAACATTTTGCAAGGTGTCACCATCTATTTCCCTACATTCTACATCTTCCATTTCTTTTTCCACAGTAAATACTGATGCAAAATACTCGTTTAGTAACTCCCTCATTTTCTGAGGCTCCACACAAAGGCCGCCTTGCTGATCTTTGAGGGGCCCTCTTCTCTCCCTCGTTACCTTTTTGTCCTTAATGTATTTATAAAAACTCTTTGGAATCTCCCTAATTCTATTTGCTAAAGCCATCTCATGTCCCCTTTTTGCCCTCCTGATTTCCCTCTTAAGTATACTCCTACTGCCTTTATACTCTAAGGATTCACTTGATCTATCCTGTCTATACCTTACAAATACTTCCTTCTTTTTCTTAACCAAACCATCAATTTCTTTAGTCATCCAGCATTCCCTATACCTACCAGCCTTTCCTTTCACCCTGACAGGAATATACTTTCTCTGGATTCTCGTTATTACATTCCTGAAGGCTTCCCATTTTCCAGCCGTCCCTTTACCTGCGAACATCTGTCCCTAATCAGCTTTTGAAAGTTCTTGCCTAATACTGTCAAAATTGGCCTTTCTCCAATGTAGAACTTCAACTTTTAGATCTGGTCTATCCTTTTCCATCACTATTTAAAATCTAGTAGAATTATGGTCTCTGGCTGCAAAGTGCTCCCCCACTGACACCTCAGTCACCTGCCCTGCCTTATTTCCCAAGAATAGGTCAGGTTTTGCACCTTCTCTAGCAAGTACATCCACATACTGAATCAGAAAATTGTCTTGTACACACTTAGCAAATTCCTCTCCACCTAAACCCTTAACACTATGGCAGTCCCAGCTGATGTTTGGAAAATTAAAATCCCCTACCATAACCACCCTATTATTCTCACAGATAGCTGAGGTTTCCTTACAAGTTTCTCAGTTTCCCTCTGACTATTAGTGGGTCTATAATACAATCCCAATAAGGTTATCATCCCTTTCTTATTTCGCAGTTCCACCCGAATAACTTCCCTGGATGTATATCCAGGAATATCCTCCCTCAGCACAGCCGTAATGCTATCCCTTATCAAAAGCGCCACTCACCCTCCTCTCTTGCCTCCCTTTCTATCCTTCCTGTAGCATTTGTATCCTGGAACATTAAGCTGCCAGTCCTGCCCATCCCTGAGCCATGTTTCCGTAATTGCTGATATCCCAGTCCCATGTTCCTAACCATGCCCGGAGTTCATCTGCCTTCCCCGTTAGGCCCCTTGCAGTGAAATAAATGCAGTTTAATTTATTAGTCCTACCTTGTCCCTGCCTGCCCTGACTGGTTGATTCGGTTCTGTTCTCAACTGTACCAGTCTCAGATTGATCTCTTTCCTCACTATCTCCCTGGATCCCACCCCCCACCTTACTAGTTTAAATCCACCCGAGCAGCTCTAGCAAACTTCCCTGCCAGTATGTTAGTCCCCTTCCAATTTAGGTGCAATTCAACCTTCTTGTACAGGTCACTTCTACCCCAAAAGAGATTCCAATGATCCAAAAATGTGAATCCTTCTCCCATACACCAGCTCCTCAGCCATGCATTCATCTGCTCATTCATCTCCTATTCCTGCCCTCACTAGCTCATAGCACCGGGAGTATTCCATATATTACTACTCTTGAGGACCTTTTTTTAAAGTTCCTGCCGAACTCTCTGTAATCATACTTCAGAATCTCAACCTTTTCCCTTCCTATGTCGTTGGTTCCAACGTGGACAATGACCTCTTGCTGGCCCCTCTCCCCCTTGAGAACATTCTGCACCTTCCATGAGACATCCTTGATCCTGGCACCAGAGAAGCAACACACCATTCTGATTTTTCGCTGCTGACCACAGAAACGTCTGTCTGTACCTTGGACTAGAGAATCCCCTAGCATAATTTATCTCTTGGAACCCAACGTACCCCTCATTGCATTAGAGCCAGTCTCAATACCAGAAACTTGGCTGTTCGTGGTACATTCGCCTGAGAATCCATCACCCCCTACATTTTCCAAAACAGCATACTTGTTTGAAATGGGGATAGCCACAGAAGGCTCCTGCACTCGCTGTCTTCCTCTCTTACCTTTCCTGGAGTTAACCCATTTATGTGACTGTATCTGAGACTTTCCCCCCTTCCTATAAATGCCATCCATCACATACTGTTGCAAATTCCTCATCACTTCTAACTGTCTCTCCAACCGATCCATTCCACCTGATAAGATTTGCAACCAACAGTATTTATTGCAGACAAAATCCGCTGTAATCCTTAAACTCTTTCTAAACTCCCACATCTGACTAGAAGCACATATCACTCTACTAAAGGCCGTTTTTGCTCCTTCACAATCTACAGACCAGAAAATAACACTGTCTTATTCCTCTACAAAACACTGCCCCAGGTTAAATTAATAGTTATGGCTTATATTTTAAGTTTAATCAAGAGACATATCTCAAAAAATAACATATAATCAAGAAAGAACCCACTCTACTCACTACTGCAGTCTCTGGCTGAAGAAGCATCTCCTCATTTCCATTCTAAATTGACCCCCTCTAATTTTAAGGCTGTGCCCATGGGTCCTAGTCTCCCTGCCTAACGGAAATAACTTTCCAGAGTCCACCCTTTCTAAGCCATGCATTATCTTGTAAGTTTGTATTAGGTCTCCCCTCAACCTTCTGAACTCTAATGAATACAATCCCGGGATCCTCAGCTGTTCATCCTACGTTACGCCTAGGACATTGTTTATTCACCCTATCCATGCCCCTCACGATTTTAGAAACCTCTATAAAGGTCACCTCTCAGTCTCCGATGCTCCAGGGAAAATAGTCCCAGTATACTCAGCCTCTTCCTATAGCTCAAACCCTCCAACCCTTGCAACATCCCTATAAATCTTTTCTGAACCTTTTCAAGTTTCACAACATCCTTCCTATAGCAGGGAGACCAAAACTGCATGCAGTATTCTGAAAGTGGCCTAACCAATTTACAGATTGGCTCATCTGTACAGACGCAACAAGATCCCTCAACTCCTATGCTCAGTGCTCTGACCAATAAAGGGAAGCATACTATCCTATCTACCTGGGACTCTACTTTCAAGGAACTATGAACTTGCACTCCAAGGTCTCTTTGTTCAGCCACACCCTCGAGAACCTTACCTTTAAGTGTATAAATCCTATCCTAATTTGCCTTTCCAAAATGCAGCACCTCACATTTATCTAAATTGAACTCTATCTGCCACTCCTCAGCCCATTGGTCCATCTGTTTAAGATCCCCTTGTACTCTGAGGTAAATGATTTTGCTGTCCACTACACCTCCAATTAGGTAAATGATTTTGCTGTCCACTACACCTCCAATTTTGGTGTCATCTGCAAACTTACTAACCATACCTCCTATGTTCACATCCAAATCATTTATATAAATGACAAAAAGCAGTGAACTCAGCACCGATCCTTGTGGCATACCACTGGTCACAGGTCTCTAGTCTGAAAAACAACCCCCAACCACCACCCTCTGCTTTCTATTTTCAACCCAGTTTGTATTGTGCTATCCTCAACCAGCATTTCTGTTGGTAATGGAATTGGTGGCAAATGTGGTCTTGTATACTCTAGGTCATGGTATTCACACCTAATCCAGAACATACTGTAATAAATCAGATTTGCAGTATTAGCCTGAACTATTTTGCCTATTGGAAGGATGTTTTCTTATACCCATTGAAGTTATCAGAAGCATACAGTGAAAATTTCACAAATCTTTCCATTGTGCCGCTTGCTGAAAAGATAATCGAGTAGGCAATCGCCATAGCCACTCTGTGTTAACGTTTCTCTTGCAGATAACTCACATTTTTACTTTGCACATGAGTTTCATAAATTTCAGTCACGGGAGATGCCTGCTGGCTCATGCCTCATTGTTTTGAATGCAAATAAAGAGAGATGAGAGAATGACCAAATTTAGGATTAACCTGAAAGGTTGTAGTCACGCAGAGGGAGAAGACAAAAAGAACAAAGAAAGCAGAACTGCATCAAAGAAAGTTAAATATTCACTAACTGATGGTATTGATCTTGCAGACTCTTCTCCTACTTTGAGAAAAAACTAAAGCATGACATCTGATCAGTAGAACGAATGCAGAATTATTCTAATTCACAAAGTGGGCTGTAATCTTAGTATGTGACAAAGATACTTTATGCTCATCCATCCAGACATATGCCAGTCAAAGAAAATTGTGTGCCATTATATCCTGTCCTTTAGGTGAGTCATATGGTCAGTGTTTACAAAAAACATGCCCAACCCGAGAGCATGGAATTATTTCCAGCCGGCTACCACACATCCCAATCTGAAATGAAATTTGATTTGAAGTAATATGAAATACCTTTTTTTTTTAATAGGAAATATTCAGAAACAGCAATCAATTCTTTTTCTTAATATTCAAAGAATTTTCCTAACTAGGCAGAGTCATCTCTTAGTATATTCTATATAAATATGCTCTCTTTGTGCTACCATTACAGTTTTATTATATACTTGCATTCTCAATCTGCTAAGGAGAGTTCCACCTCAAGTGCAGCCTAAAAGACAAAATAGAAGAGCTAGAAAAGAAGGGAGTAACCAAGAAAGTGACTATAGCTACTATGACAATGTGTGCCTTTAAGAGGGATTTATTCCATCCTGTTTCTCTTGAAGGAGTAGGGTGTTGTAAACTTCATGTCGAGATGTCTCTGTTCTATGGAAAGCAGTCTGAATGGGGCTTTGGTCTTTTTAAAAAGTAGATGAAACAAGCATGAGTGGGTGGAGTCAGGCTCTCACAGCCCCAGATTTTACTTTTTGCTTTCAGTTGTTGAAGTTGGGGATTTTGAAGATGAAGCTGCTAGTTACACTTGTCTCTCTGTTGATGCAAAGCTTGAATTCTTTCTCTGCTGCTAGATTCATTCTGTTGGTGTTCCTTCTCTTGGGTTGGAGGAGATAGCAAATGAGGAAAATCTATTTTGCTGAATTTGCCTTTGTAAAGGGTGTTTATATAATGCTGCTATATTAAACAGTTGATGAGTAGTAGTTAAATAATAATATTATTTTAAGTATTTTGATAGAGTTAAAGTTATGCTAATGCTTCTTTTTTGCATTTATATTTTAACTGTGGCATAAGAATAAAGTGAGTTTTACTTAAAGTCTAGCAGTTTGACCAATTGAATCAGAACTTCTGGAACGCCATGCCTTAACGTGCATCGAAATAAGATAAAAGGTAGAATCCAGGCTATCTCCTTGATATGCTTTGAGATGGGTTGATCTGATCCATAACACTACATACTGGATCAATAGAATGATAGCAGGAGAAAAAAAATCCTGGAAAATTGAGGTTATGCATCAATCTTAAGCAACTATTTAGAACTTTGAAGAGATCACACTACTCCATGACAGCCACTGAAGAAATTTTGCAACAACCTGCCAAGACAAAGGTTTTTATGACACTCAATGCAAAAGAAATGATTACTTGCAAATGAAGCTAGATGACTTTCTAACTACATTCTGGATGCCATTGAGGCAATATGGATGGTTATGCATGCCCAGTTGTAATTTCTACTGCTCCAGAAGAATATTAATTGAGACAGCATGAGATGGTCAGTGATCTTCTTGGTGCGAAAGCTATTATGGATGATCTACTAAATTGTGGTTGTAGAGACTCAATGGCAGAAGCTAATGCAGACTACAAACAGAATCCAGTTGTTGCTAAAGAGAGCTTGCCAGATGAACCCACAGCTGAACAAAAACTGTATTGTTGATGCACAAAGTCAACTACGTAGGTCTTGTACTGAGAATGAATGGACTTTTCCTGAATTATGACAAGGTGAATGGTAAAGTTGCTGTGGTCTTACCAGTCCACTGGGCTGCTCTGTCATTAGAAAGAGACAACTGGTAATGGTTTAATCTGAGGGTCACCACATTGGGTGACCTTTAAGTTAACCAAGAACTAACAGATAGGAAATCAATTAAACATTTTTTGGGATTTATAAACAATTTAGCAAAGCTGTTGTTTAATTTGCCATCAGTGTGTGAATCTCTATGGCTAAGGATGCAGTGGTATTGGATCACAGCTTTCACTAGAATCAACAATTAATGACAACAATGCCAGCGCTGAGGTACAATAATGTCAAATGAAGATGAAGATGTCACCTTGCAGTGTGAAGTCTACAAGTAAGGACTTGAAGTAAACCTAATGCAGCAAGGAAAACTTTCTTCTTCTCTAAGTGTTGCATCATCCAGGGCATTTATGTAAACCGAGTGGAGGTATACTCAGATAGAGTGCCTAGCTATTATCTTTCATTGTGAGCATTTTAATCAATACCTATTTGGGGAGACGAAGCAAGAGTGGAGTCCAATCGCAAACCCTTTCAAAACATCTTTCTCAAACCACTTCAATTTCCTCCAAAGCAACTGCAAAGAATATTATTTCAAATTTAGAGATATCATCAGGATATTGTGTACAATCAATAGAAACAGATGTACATTGTGGACATGCTGTCAAGAGCAGTACTCAATGCACAGAAAGTTGAGGATGCTCAGACAGAATGTATAATCTTCTGGATTCAATGAGAAGCAATAAATCAATATATTCTGGAAGTTATCAAGCCAGCAGAGACACTGAATCTGAAAGACATGCATCTTGCTTAGAATCAAGGAAACTGTGCTCCAAGATTTGACTTGCTAAGCGCATCAGGAAGTAGTGATGAAAGATGACACTTTTGTTATAAATTATTAGGCATGTAGAGGTGAAATGGAGATGAGAAAATAGATAATGACGTGCATCCATGCAAGCCGTCAAGAAATTGACTGTACTCTGTAGAAGGCATGAGAAGTGGTCAAATGGCTAAACATGAGCAATAAGATTAAGAATCACGTTAGCCAGTTCGATGCTTATAATAAATATCAAACAAAGTATTGCCTGACACATAATATTCCAGACTAACCATAGATTAAGCTTTGAGTTGTCTTCTACACTCTTGCAGGAACTAATTATTCATTTACCATCAACTACTATTCTGACAACTGGGTATTACACCAGCTAATATCAATGATTACCAATGTGATTGGAGAATGCTTGAAAGTACACCAATCAGTATGGGGGCATTTCCAATATTGTGATGAATAACAATGACCCTCAATTCAAGAGTGATGTATTAAAGTGCCTCATAAAGGATTGGAAAATTCAACACCATGTATCATCTCCACTGTAATCCTAGTTAAATGGAAAGGCTAAGCCAGCAATTAAAATTGCCAAAAGGATCACAAAGAAATCAACAAACCTAGCACCAATTGAAAATAGTCCAGCCCAAAGATTAAATGCCATCTCATACACAAACCTTTCTTCCAATAACGAATACTATTGCAACGAGAAGTAAAAGGCAGGAGTGATGAAAACCATGCTAAAACTGCTAGTTTATTCCCAGAGCTGAGTATTGGAGTACAAGGTTGCAAACATCAATGCTCTCAACAAAAATCAGCCTGCATGACAACTCGGGAGCTGTATTGAACAGGTCACCACATTTGTATGTGGTGAACATAAATGAACAGGTACATCACTGCGATTAGAACATAGAACATTACAGTGCAGTACAGACCCTTTGGCCTTCAATGTTGCGCTGACCTGTGGAACCAATCTGAAGCCCACCTAATCTATACTATTCCATTCTCGTCCTAATGGCAATCCAATGACCATTTAAATGCCTTTGAAGTTGGCAAGTCTATTAATGTTGCAGGCATTACATTCCATGCCCCTACTACTCTGAGTAAAGAAACTACCTCTGACATCTGTCCTATATCCATCATCCCTCAATTTAAAGTTATGACCCCTCGTGCTAGCCATCACCATCCAAGGAAAAAGGCTCTCACTGTCCAACCTATCTAACCCTCTGTTTACCTTATATGTCTCAATTAGGTCACCTCTCAACTTTCTTCTCTTCAATGAAAATAGCCTCAAGTCTCTCAGCCTTTCCTCGTAAGACCTTCCCTCCATACCAGGCAACATCGTAGTAAATTGCAGCCATCAATGTACAAGAGAAGCAGTTACTTCCTGATCAGATGCCTGCAGTGAAGATGTGACCGCATAACAGAGTACAGAATGACCATCAGTCCCACAGGTCCACCATTTCTCAACAACAGAAATGGATCACCAACAGTTACCATATCAACAGCATTCACTAGAGGATGGACACTTCACAGGAAAGTAACATCACCCTAGGAACAAACAGATGGCTAGCCAATAGAAAGCACATGCATATAATTACAAAACATGCATGATTATAAGACAATATGCAATATTTGTGCAGAGATTGATGAAGAGGAACTGACTAGAGTTAACATGTGGTCCTGTTAATGAATAATAATTGTCATATGTATATTAGATAACCTGTGTAACTTATTTCTGCAAATTACAGAGCATGCAATTTTGTTATGCAAAGGAAATGTTTGGAGAAATGCAATTGTAACCTTATTACACTGTTTGGCTTGCTGCATTCATCTAACCCCTACATCACCTTTGGCATTCGTTAAACATACTTCATTTTGAAAACAATAAATGCCCTCAGATCAATACCTAAAGTATTGTTAACACACCCTACTGTCATCACCAAATATTATATATATATATATATATATATATATATATATTCAGTATTATTTCTGAACACACCAACAAATATTGACATTTGGCATACTGACTACAGTAGAGAAAAACTGCACTACATATACAGACATATACTTGTCCCATGATTCTCAAATTTAAATTGCGACTAATACGCATTGCCATTATCAGCAATCACACACTAACATGTATGATTGTCCACTTAGGAAGTTTCATGTCATTGGTGAAATGTTATGTGAATCCTTGCATGGTTGATGAACCGAATCCTAGAGCTGCATCTCTGACCATACATTTGGCAGGTGTTTCCAGGAGGTAGAAGTGGTTCTTGGCTTTGAAATCATTGGCATTCTTTTCTCGGGTTCCTTTTCCATACTGTCTCTTGCAAATGAGTGTTGTCAAAGAATTGTGTCCCTTTATTCAGGAGTTTCTTCTAAGTCAGCTTCTTTTAAACGAGGGTCTCCCAAACGATGACATCTATGTTGCATTTCTTGAGGGAAGCCTTCAAAGAGTCTTTGAAACACTTCCTTTGTCCTCCTCTTGTTCGAGTGCCTTCGTTTAACTGGGCAAAGATTTGCTTTGGTAGTTGGAACTCAGGTATCCCAAGGACGGGACTGGCCCATGGAGCTGATTTTGGAAGATTGAAGCACAAGTGGACTTACCATATGATCATCGTGGCTTTAAGAGCAGGTTAGGGCTTGGAATACAGCAGCGAGAAATTTACCTCCAGACCCCCCAAAGCCTGTCCAGCACCTCCAAGGTACAACTCAGGAATGTCAACAAGTACTCCTCACTTTCCTGGATGAATGCATCTCCAACAACACTCAAGAAGCTTGACACCATCCAGGACAAAGCAGCTCACTTAACTGGAACAGCCTCTACCACCAATATTCTGTAGCAGCAGTGTGTACTATCTGTACGAAGCATTACAGAAATTTGTCGAAAGTCTGTAGAGTCCAGATTACAGAGGAGGAAGTGCTGGATGCCTTGAAATGGTTAAAAGTGGATAAATCCCCAGGACCTGATCAGGTATACCCTACAACTCTGTGGGAAGCTAGAGAAGTGATTGCTGGGCTTCTTGCTGAAGTATTTGTATCATCGATAGTCACAGGTGAGGTGCCGGAAGACTGGAGGTTGGCAAACGTGGTGCTACTATTTAAGAAGGGCGGTAAAGACAAGCCAGGGAACTATAGACCAGTGAGCCTGACCTCAATGGTGGGCAAGTTGTTGAAGGGAATCCGGAGGGACAGGATGTACATGTATTTGGAAAGGCAAGGACTGATTCGGGATAGTCAACATAGCTTTGTACGTGGGAAATCATGCCTCACATACTTGATTGAGTTTTTTGAAGAAGTAACAAAGAAGATACAGAACTGACTCAAAGGTAGAAGACAGAGGGTGGTGGTGGAGGGTTATTTTTCAGAGTGGAAGCCTGTGACCAGTGGAGTGCCACAAGGATCGGTGCTGGGTCCTCTATATTTTGTCATTTACATAAATG
This sequence comes from Chiloscyllium plagiosum, assembly GCF_004010195.1. Classification (NCBI taxonomy): domain Eukaryota; kingdom Metazoa; phylum Chordata; class Chondrichthyes; order Orectolobiformes; family Hemiscylliidae; genus Chiloscyllium; species Chiloscyllium plagiosum. Next base: position 30,519,107 of record NC_057718.1, on the reverse strand, counting down.
ATTTGGATGGAAAGTGAGTCGCAGGTAGATATGATAGTGGTCAGAGTATTGAGTACAGGAGTTGGGAGGTCATGTTGCAGCTGTACAGGACATTGGTTAGGCCACTGTTGGAATATTGAGTGCAATTCTGGTCTCCTTCCTAACGGAAAGATGTTGTGAAACTTGAAAGGGTTCAGAAAAGATTTACAAGGATGTTGCCAGGGTTGGAGGATCTGAGCTACAGGGAGAGGCTGAACGGGCTGGGGCTGTTTTCCCTGGATTGTCGGAGGCTAAGGAGAGACCTTACAAAATTGAGGTGCATGGATAGGATAAATAGACAAAGTCTTTTCCCTGGGGCCGGGGAATCCAGAACTAGAGGGCACAGGTTTAGGGTGAGGGGGAAAAGATATAAAAGAGACCTAAGGGGCAGCTTTTTCACACAGAGGGTGGTACCTGAATGGAATGAGCTGCCAGAGGATGTGGTGGAGGCTGGTACAATTGCAAGATTTAAGAGGCATTTGGATGGGTATATGAATAGGAAGGGTTTGGAGGGATATGGGCTGGGTGCTGGCAGGTGGGACTACATTGGGTTGGGATATCTGGTCGGCATGGACGGGTTGGACCGAAGGGTCTGTTTCCATGCTGTACATCTCTATGACTCTATGACTCTAAGTGCCTTCCTCAGACATGACTGCTTCCATCTAGAAGGACAAAGACCGTGGATACGTGGGAACACTGCTACCTGCAGGCTCCCTCCAAGCTACTCACTATCCTGACTTAGAAATGTATCATCATTCCTTCACATTCACTGGACGAAAATTCTGGAATTCCCTTCCTCATGCCATGTGAGTTCACGTACAGCACATGAACTGCAGCTATTCAACAAGGCAGCTCACCACCACGTTCTGAAGGGAAACTACTGAAGGCCAATGAATGCTGGCCCCAGCGATGCCCAAGTCCCATGAATGAACAAAAACATATTAATAACCCTGGACTAATAACTCAGAAATCCATGTTAATGCAATATAGATACAAATTCACCGTGGCAGCTGGTGGAATTTAAATTCATGTGGTTGGATACCTACAGACTGAAATGATATACCAAAGAATCACAGAATGGTTACTGTGCTGAAGGAGGCTAATCAGAGCATCATGTCATCACAGACACCTTGAGTTTTTTTAACAAATTACAGCCAATCACCTGTTTTCTCCCCAAAGGCCTGCATTAAGTTTCTATTTAAATAATCACTGAATGCCCGTTTGAATGCCTCAACTGAATCTGCTCGGCGAAAGTGGGTACTGCAGATGCTGGAGATTAGAGTCAAGATTAGAGTGGTGCGAGAAAAGCACAGCAGGTCAGGCAGCATCAGGAATGAAGGGATTTTGCCTGAAACGTCGATTTTCTTGCTCCTCTGATGCTGCCTGACCTTCTGTGCTTTTCCAGCACCACTCTAATCTTGACTCAATTGAACCTGCCTCAACCATGCTTTCAGGTAGTGCATTCCAAACCCTAATTACCTACCTCACACTTGCTTCATTTGCAATGCATTTGAAATCTGTGCCTTCTGGTTCTTGATCCTTTTACAAGTGGAAGCAATTTCTCTCTATCTACTCTGTTTGAATCACTCATGATTTTGAACACAATCGAATCTTAGTCTTCTCCTCTCTAAGGTAAACAGTTCCAACTTCTGTAATCATTGCTTACAAATGAAGTTATGAAAGTGTCCTGTCACCTTTAGTAACTTATACACATGTGCACCTAGGTATCTCTGCTCCTGTAGATCTTTCAGAATAGTACATTGGTGTAAAAACATGGAAAGACAGTCTAAAACAAAGTGTTTCACCTCACGCTTCTCTGCACTGAACTCTATCACTAACTCAGTTCCATCAGACAGCAGTAAATTTAAAAGGAATGAAACCAGACAGATCATCTGACCTTGAATTAAACACCAGAAACAACAATGGAAATCACAGACCTGCTAACACCTGGGGGTAGTGGCAAATTTGGGAGAGCTGTTCCACTGACTAGTCAGATAACAGACTGACATCATATCCTCACTGAATCATCCCTTTCAATGCTTCAGACACACCGTGATCAGACCGACAGGAAGTGGCAGCACAATGGTACAATTTGGGAGGGAATTTGACCTGGGAATCCTCAACATTCTATACAGATATTAAAAATAAAAAGATAACTAGGGAGAAGCTAGGACCACTGAAGGATAAAGGAGGGAACTTGTGTGAAGGCAGAGGGTGTGGGTGAGACCCTCAAGGAGTACTTTCCGTTGGTATTCACCCAGGAGAAGAATATGGAGGTTAGTGAGGTTTGTGTGCAGCATGCTAATATGTCAGGGCATTTTGTGATCAAGAGCATTAAGGTGAAAAGTCTCCAGCGCTGGATGATATCTACCCTGGCTTATTGAGAGAGGCAAGAGAGGAGCTTGCTGGAGCCTTGACCAAGATTTTTGGTATCCTGGTTAGCCACTGGAGAGGTCCTGGAGGACTGGTGAGTAGCTAATGTTATTCCTCTGTTCAAAAAGGGAAATAGGGATAATTCAAGAAACTATAGACCTATGAGTCTCACACTGGTGGTTGGGAAGCTATTGGAGAGAATTCTTAGGGATAGGATTTATGCGTATTTGGAAAGTCATGGCTGAATTAGGGCAGGTCATGTCTTACTAACTTGACTGAACTTTTCAAGGAGGTGCCAAAGGTCATCGATGAGAGTAGAACAGTGGATGTTGTCTATTTGGATTTTAACAAGGCTTTTGTCAAGGTCCCTCATGGTTGTTCATCCAGAAGATTAAGATGCATGAGATCCACGGTGTCTTGGCTGTGTGGATTCAGAATTAACTTGCATATGGAAGGTGTTTTTCTGGCTAGAGATCAGTGACTAGAGGTGTACCACAGGGATCTGGAGTGGGACCCCTGTTGTTTGTGATATATATAAATGACTTGGATGAAAATGTAGATAGGTGGATTCGTTAGTTTTCAGATGATACAAAGATTGGTGGAGCTGTGTATAGTGAAGAGGTTGATCAAAGGATACAGCAAGATACAGATCAGTTGTAGATGTGGACAGAGAAATGGCAGAGGGAGTTTAATCCAGATAAGTGTGAGGTGCTGCACTTTGGGAGATCAAATGATAAGGAAAAGTGAACAGTTAATGGCAGGACCCTGAACAGCATTGATATTAACAGGGATCTTGGAGTTCAAGTCAATAACTCCCTGAAAGTGGCCATGCAAGTAGATCGGGTGGTAAAAAAGGCATGCTTGCCTTTATAGGAAATTGAGTTCAAGGGTCAGGATGACATGTTGCAACTTCATAAGACTTTGCTTAGGTTACACTTAAAGTATTGCATTTAATTCTGGTCACTACATTACAGGAAGGATGTAGAGGCTTTGGAGAAGGTACAGAAAAGGTTTACCAGGATGCTGCCTGGATTAGAGGGTATAAATTATAAGGAGAGGCTAGAAAAACTTGCGGTGTTTTCTCTGGACTGGCGGAGACTTGATAGAAGTCTATAAAATTATAAGGGACATAGATAGGGTTGACAGTCAGACCTTTTCCCAGAGTTGAAATGTCTAATACTAGAGGGCATATATTTAAGATGAGACAGGGAAAGTTCAAAGAAGATGTGAGGGGCAAGTTTTTTTTTTTACACAGAGAGTGGTAGGAGTCTGGAAAATGCTGTTTTTTACACAGAGAGTGGTAGGAGTCTGGAAAATGCTGCCAAAGGTGGTGGTGGAGGCAGACACAGTAGTGGTGCTTAGAAGACTTTTAGATAAGCACATGAATACGCAAGAAACGGAGGGATACGGACCAAGGATAGGCAGAAGGGATTAGTTAAATTTGGTATCATGTTCAGCATAACATTGTGGGCTGAAGGGCCCATTCCTGTGCTGTACTATTCTATGTTCTGTGTTTAACATTGTGTCTAGACCTCATGAAACCTCAAGGCTTAAACGTAAGCAAGAAAGCTCTTGCTAATTACCACATATGCAACATCGAGAGCTGAAGGGCCTGTTCTGCACTGTATTGTTCTGTGTTCGATATTTTCACTACATCCCTCAGCTGATTAATCAATACTCCTCTGTTGAACATCATTGGAAGAAGAATTGAAGGTAACAAGAGCACAGATGCACTCTGGGTGAGCAACATTCAATGCTAATCACCAAGATTGGTTCAGCTGCATTAATAATGACCAAACTGGTCAAGTCATAAAAGGCACTGCTTTTAAACAGTCTTCAGCAGGTAGTGTGGGAACTACCAATAGGGGAAACTTACTTAACCTCAGCCTCACCAAACTACCCGACATAAATACATCAGTCTGTACAGCATTTGTAGGAATGGCTATGACAGTTCTTCTGGATTGTTGAAATCTGGTCTTCACATTGAGGAGCGACTTGACCATGTTGTGTAGCACTACCACAGGGCTAAATGGGAAAGATTTTGAACAGAGCACACAAGTTGAAACCAGGCATCCAGGCAATGCTGTGACCCATCCAGCAGCTGCAGCAGCAGCAGCAACAGAATTGAATTTGACCGCCATCTATAATCCCCTGGTCTGGCATATCCTTCACTTTACCATTACTACCATGTCTGTGGATCAACCTAGGTTCAATAAAAAATGCAGGAAGGCAGTAAATATTTAAAAATTCAGACCACAATAAGCGGGGTACATGTCATATTTATACCCACCAAAACCATTTAGTTGCCTTTAGTAGATGCACTGCCCTCAATTCTACAATGCCCTCCAGTGCACCTCCTCCACTTTCTACATCTCCGCCCTTGAAAACCACCTCTCCAACAGCAACAAGGATAGAAGCCCCCAGTCCTCACCTTCTACCCTACTAATCTCTGCCATTTCTGCCACTTACAATCAGAAACCACTACCAAAGATATATTTCTATCCCCACTCTGTCTGCATTCTGCAGAGACCATTCCCTCCGTGACTCCCTTGTTAGGTCCACACTCCTCACCAACCCAGTCCGACACCCGGCACCTTCTCTTGCCACCGTATGAGTTGGAAAACCTGTGCCCACACCTCCCCTCCTCACCTCTGTCCAAAACCCCAAAGGATTTCTCACATCTGGCAGAGATTTTCCTGCACATCCACCTACCTTATCTACTGTGTCTGTTGCTCTCAATGTAGTCTCCTGTATATCAAGGAGACAGGACGCCAACTTGCAGAGCGTTTCAGGGAACATCACCGGGACACAAGCACCAAACAACCCCACTGTCCCATGGCTGACTACTTCAACTCCCCAAGGATATGCAAGTCCTGGGCTTCCTCCACCGCCAAATCAAAGCCAACCAACAACTGGAGGCATGATATACAGGAGACTACATTGAGAGCAACAGACACAGTAGATAAGGTAGGTGGATGTTCAGGAAAATCTCTGCTAGATGTGAGAAATCCTTTGGGGTTTTGGACAGAGGTGAGGAGGGGAGGTGTGGGCACAGGTTTTCCAACTCATACGGTGGCAAGAGAAGGTGCCTTGGGACCCTTCAACCACATGGCATCAACATCGACTTCATTGGTTTCCAAATTTCCCCTCCCCCCACTTCATTCCAGATCCAACCCTCCAACTCGACAACCCCCTTTTGATCTGTTCATCTTCCTTCCCACCTATCCGCTCCACCCTCCCTACTGACCTATCACCTATACCCCCATCTGCATCCACCTATCGCCTTCCCAGCTACCTTGCCCCCAAGCCCCACCCCACCCCTCCAATTTACCTCTCAGCTCCCTGTCGCCTCCACATTCCTGATGAAGGGTTTATGCCCGTAATATCAACTCTCCTGCTCCTCGGATGCTGCCTCACCTGCTGTGCTTTTCTGGCACCACACTGAAAGTTAAAGTTGTCAACCTAGTAAAGCTACAACACAGGACTGCTTGCATGCCAAACAGGGAAGCAGCAAGTGATGGATAGAGCTAAGTGATCTCTCAACCAATGGATCAGATCCAGGCTCTGCAGACCCACCACATCTAATCTTGAATGGTAACCAGCAATTAAATAACTAATTGGAGGATAAAACTCCATTAAATTTCCAATGTAAATCCCCCACATCAATGTAAAGGATCTTCAGTCAGACGTGCAGAGTGGATGATTCACCTTGGCTTACTCCAGTGGTCCTTTGCATCACAGATGCCAGGCTCAAGTTAATTTGTTTTACTCCACTTGATATCAAGAAGTAGTTGAAGGAACTGGACATCGTACTATCTCTGAGCCCTGACTAGATTCCAGCAATAGCACTGAAGACATGCACTTTAGAACTAACGCCACCCATAATCAAACTGTTCCAATAATGGATACACTGAGGACAATTCTGCAGGCATATCACCGCAAAAAACAGGATGAATCCAACCCAACAAATATTGCAGTTATTAGTCGACCTCTACCATCAACAAAGTGATAAAAGGGGTCACTGACAGTGCTGTCAGGCATTATTTGCTCATTAATGACCCAGGCAAAAGTGAGGACTGCAGATGCTGGAAACCAGAGTTTAGATCAGAGTGGTGCTGGAAAAGCACAGCAGGTCGGGCAGCATCTGAGGAGCAGGAAAATCGACATTACGGGCAAAAGCCCTTCATCAGGAAAACAGCTGTCAACTCCTGACCATATTACAGCCTTCGTTCAAACATTGATAAAAGAGATGAGGTCCAGAGGTGAGGCAAGAGTGAGTGCCCTTGATAACATGGCAGTATCTGACCAAGCGTGGCACCAAGGAGCCCCAGCAATGCAGAAGTCAACAGAAATTAGGGGAAGTAAAATAAAACACTGCAGAAGTTGTAAATATCAAGTAAGGAAATTAAGTGCTGGAGAGCCTCAGCAGGTCTGGCAGCATCTCTGGAGAGAGAAAGAGAGTTAATATTTCCAGTGCGAGCAGCAGCGAAGGTAAGACCGTTTGGTTTTAAAAGTGCTTACCGGTAGCGGGCAGCGGTGTTTTGTTTTCTCTCTCTTCACAGAGAAAGAGCGGGAGCACCAGGAGGAAGTGACGACGACCAGAGGGGCAGCCGAGACCCGGAAGCAGTTAGTGTAAGCTTACCTGGGTAGGTTTTAGAGAGAAAGAGAGTTAATGTTTCGAGTCTGGTATGACTTATCTTTAGAACTGAAAGGGACTGAAAAATAATGGTTTTACGCTTTGTCAGAGGGGGACTGAAAGCAACTGATGATTAGGTGCCAAGAGGAAAAGACAAAGGTAGCGTTAATGGTAATAAAGAAGAAATCGAGATGTAAAATAGCTGTAAGTGAATGTGTGAAAAGGAGAAAATGGGTCTGTCCTGAGAGCAAGGTCAACAAACAATGCGCTACATATGTTTCTCTCTCCACAAATACACCAGACCTGCTGAATCTCTAAAACACTCTGTTGGAATGAGGGGAATAATTTGTTGGAAATCATCTTTGTCCCAAGACATCATGATAGGAGTTCTGCCTTAGGATAGTTTCCTAAACCAAGCACTTTCAGCTGTATCAATGACCTTTCTTCCATAACATCGGAAATAGGGATGTTCCCTCATGATTGTACAGTTTACAGCACCATTTGTGACTCCTCAGATTCTTAGCCAGCTCCTTTTAAAAAATTCCTTCATGGGTTATGGAGATGCTAGTTGGAGGACCGTTAAGAGTTAACCTTTTAAAGATGGCAAATTTCCTGCCTTGAATAAAATTAGTGAATTCGGTTTATTTAAGTTTTAAAATGACAAATGATGGCAGCTTCAAGCCATGTTTAATGAGGCTGGATTTTTACATTTTAGATTTCTTAATTAAATTTAAATTCCAACAACTTTTTCCAAATGCAGCAAGACTTGGACAATATCCAGGCTTGGCCTAAGTGGCAAGTAACATGGCTGCCACACAAGTGCTAGACAATAACCACCTCCAACAAGATAGAACCTAACCATCTCTGTTTGACATTCAACAGCATTACCATGACTGAATATCCCACCAGCAACATCCTTGGAGTTACCACTAATTCCCAGCTTCCTGTCTCTCTAATATCCTTCCTGCACTTAACATAATTACTTAAGCAAGCTGTTATCCTGTGCTGGTAAGCTAGGTAGGAAGAGAAATGCATAAGTAGGTGTTCAGACAGAAAATGAAACTGGAACAGGTATCAGCTCTGGTAGTAACAAGGTACAAGGGAGTTGTTCCATGAGAAATGGTGGTGGGAGAGTATAGACAGCCAAGACTGAAGAGAACAGCAATGTTTATTATCTATATATTTCTTACATACTAAAGCTACTACCCTTCAAATCACTTCCTTTGCACTGACAACCATAGGAACGTCTTATCCCCATGCTACGACTTTCAGATTCTATTCTTTAGTTCTTTCAGATCCAAGAATTTGTCCATGCAATCAGATCCTGGACTACCATTGCACCATGCTACCATAGTTCAGGATTCCCACCACTCTCCTGGCATTTCCTAGTTCAGCCAAAACCTGGATCCTACTTTAATAATCACCGAGTCCAAACATTGCCTCACAGTTAATCACACACTCAAACTTTAGTTAAACAAGTTGCCAGATGACCTACCCCCAGCTTAGTTATGTGTGCTCAAGGCTCTCTGCAAGTTATCCCATATCATATCCGTGATTCTCAGCCCGCAAATCCTATACTGAATTTAGAATTACCGGTCGTGCCTCAAAGTCCATCACACTGCTCCCAAATTTCAGAGTCCTTTTCATCCTCCCTTCTGGTACTGCAATAGTCCAGAACATAAAATCGGCAAGAACATAAAATCAGCAAAATTGGCAAACTTGTTGCTAAACCACATACATCTCATATTTACTCTACAGTCTGTACTTCTTTAGCTGACTTGAGCTGAATGACAGTATAATTAGTTTCAACTGTCCTAGCTTAGAAAGGGAAATAAATTGTGATACCTATACTTTGACTTCCATCTAGTAGGATTTTGCTGACATGTGATTTGCATGATAGACTGAATGTCAACATGCTATTTTAAGGTCAAACTGAGCAAGGAGTCAACATCAGGGATCATGTAGCCATATCCCACCATAATTTACATCTCTTCAGAATGCACTGTCCTAAGTCAGAGTAGAGGAGGAAATAGAAAATACGGTTTTATTCAAATAATTTGTATAACTGAAGTGACAACGCATAGTTTACAGCTCATCAAATACTGTACAATTACAAAGATGGTTACCATGTACTTGCTTGTTATTCATTCACCAAGCATCTAAAAAATAATAAAGGCTGGAAGAACACACCAAGCCAGGCAGCATCAGGAGGTGGAAAGGTCGACATTTTGGCTATAACCCTTCCTCTGTACTGTGGGTGGGTGTAAGGGGAGGGGGTGATGGGGGCAGGGTGGTGAAGTGGGGACAGGTGAAGACAGGCAGAGGGTGCGTCCTGGTTCTCATTGGAAGGAATGAATCTGGTAGGTGGCTGGGAGGGGTGGAAGGGAGAGGGAAGAGGCTGGAAAGGGAGGTTATTTGAACTCCATGTTGAGTCCTCCAGGCTGCCCATGCGGAAGATGAGGGGTTGTTCCTCCAATTTGCAGTTTGGTTCATTGTGGCAACAAAGGAGGCCAAGGATGGTCATGTTAGAAAGGGAATGGGAAGGGGAATTAAAATGGGCAGTGACTGGGAGGGCCAGCCGGCCTCTGTGAGCCTAGCTGAGATGCTTAGCAAACCGTTACCTAAGTTTACGTTTGGTCTCCTTGGTGCAAAGACCACATCGGGAGCACTTGATTCATCAATTAGGTTGGAAGAGAGGCAGGTGAACCTCTGTCTGACCTGGAAGGACTGCTTGGGGCTCTGGATGGAGGTGCGGAGGGTTGTGTACCGGCAGGTTTTGCATCTTTTCTGGTTGCAGGGCAAGGTATGTGGGGGGGGTTCGGAGGGGGTTGGTGGGGAGAGTGGAGCAAACCAAGGACTGTCGAAGGGAATGGTCCTTGCGGAAAGCAGAGGGGTGGGGAGGGGAAGATGTTCTTGGTATAGGGTCGCGTTGGATTTGGCAGAGGTGTTTAAGGACGATGCGTTGGATGCGGAGACTGGTGGGGTGGTGGGTGAGAACAAGTGGGATTCTGCCTTTATTGCGTTTGAAGAGCGGGGATTTAGGGCAGTGGAATGGGGAATAGAGGTGATGCAGTGGAGGGCTGACTGGATGACAGGGAGGGGAAAAGCACATGTTTGAAATTGGTGATCATCTGGAATGCTTGGGAGTGGAATGTCTCCTCTTTCGAGCAGATGCGGCGAAGGCTGAGGAATTGGGAGAATGGGAGAGTTCTTGCCAGATAATGGGTGGGAGGTGGTGTAGTCCATGTAGTTCTGGGAGTCTGTGGGTTTGTAGTGAATGTCTGTCTGGAGACTGTTGCCGGAGATGGAAATGGAGAGGTCACGAAAGGGGAGGGAGGTGTCCGAGATGGATCAAGTGAATTTGAGGGCGGGGTGGAAGTTGTGGGTGAAGTTGATGAACTGCTCCAATTCAGCCTGGGTGATGCAAGTTGCTGCGCTGGTGCAGTCATTGATATAACGGCAGATGATTTGGGGCATAGTGCCTGTGTAGGTACTGAAGAGGGACTCTTCAACATAGCCAACAAAGAGGCAGGCGTAGCTGGGGCCCATCCGGGTGACCATGACGATTCCCTGGATTTGGAGGAACTGGGAGGAGTTAAAGGAAAAGTTATTAAGGCTGAGGACCAGTTCGGTGAGGCAGAGGAGGGGGACTGGATGGGTCTGTTGGAGAGAAAGAGGCAGAGGGCCTGGAGGCCATCCTTATGGGGTATGAATGTGTATAAGGGATGCATGTCTATGATGAAGATAAAGCGCTGAGCTGGGGAACTGGAAGTTACTGAAGAGATGGAAGGCGTGGCCGGTGTCGCAGATGTAGGTGGTAAGTAACTGAACCAAATGTGGAGTCAAGGTAGGAGGAGATGAGTTTGATGGGGCAGCAACATGCCTTAGATGGTGGGTTGGCCAGGGTAGTTGGGCTTGTGGATCTTGGGGAGCAGCTAGAACCGGGCAGTGTGGGGCTGGGGGACTATGAGCTTGGAGGCAGTGGAGAGGAGATTACCAGAGGCGATGAGGGCACACACAATGCAAGTGATTTTGGCATATTTTGTAAGGATGAAGCGTTGGATGTGTTCCCTTTGACAGTCCTTGGTTTGTGCCACTCTCCCCACCAACCCCCCTGAAACCCCAGATACCTTCCTCTGCAACTGGAAAAGATACAAAACCTGCCGGTATACCACCCTCCTCACCCCCATCCAGGGCCCCAAACAGTCCTTCCAGGTTAACCTGCCTCTCTTCCAACCTAGTTTACTGCATCAGATGGTTCCAATGTGGTCTTCTCTACATCAGGGAGACCAAACATAAACTTGAGGAACGCCTTGTCGAACATCTCAGTCAGACTCGCAGGGGCCGACCAGACCTCCCAGTCACCGCCCATTTTAATTCCCTTTCCCACTCCCTTTCCGACATGACTGTCCTTGGCTTCATCCATTGCCACAACGAACCAAACTGCAAATTGGAGGAACACCACCTCATCTTCCGCCTGGGCAGCCTCCAGTCCGGAGGACTCAACACAGTTCTCAAATTTCAAATAACCTCCTTTCCCATCCCTTGACTCCCTTCCCAGCCCATCCCCCTCCCTTCCACACGTCCCAGCCATTTACTCGATTCATTCCTCCCATGGTCCAACCAGGTCATACCCTCTGCCTGTCTTCACCTATCCCCAGTTCATCACCCTGCCTCCGCCACCCCCTTCATCTGCAGCTCCCCTTACACCCAGCCCAAATCCTGAAGAAGGGTTACACCTGAAATGTCGACTTCTCCACCTCCTGATGCTGCCTGGCTTGCTGTGTACTTCTAGCCTCCTGCCTGTCTACATTGGATTCCAGCATTTGCAATTTTTTTGTCTCTACCTAACAAAAAATGACAGCAATCATAACTTAAAGATGGACAAAAAACTATGGAAATTTTCAGAGTATTAATTATTTTCCTAGCTTGAGAAAGCATAGTTCTGGTGATCTATATTTAGAATGGTGGCATGTATGAGTGGGATTTCAGACAGACTGAACTGCAAAAGAAAGTGGAAGATAAACACCATTAAAAGCAGCCATGGGAAGTTTGCTAGAGTCCAAATAATTGAGCATGAAAAAGAACACTACTGGAGACCCACAGTTAAAAGCAGCATTTGTGAGTTTGCCTGAAATAAGGCAATACATTTTTAAAGAAAAAACATGTTATATCAGAGGAAAATGGTCAAGTGATTTGGCTGGTGAGTACTTCTCTTTTACTCTGTCTAAATAAGTGCATTTACTTAAACTAGGAGTTGGGAAATTAAAAGTTTCAATCAAGCTAAATATAATAGTAACTGAAGCATATTAGCAGAGATCGAGTCTAGAAGAAATAGATTAATATTAATCACTTAAACAAGATCCTATTTAGATTCTAAAAGATAGATAAAAATTCATTCAATCATGGATACATAGCTTGGATGTGTTGTTTGCAAATCCTCACCATGCAGGAATTTTAGGACACGTCATGTTTCATGTGAGACCAAACAGGTAGGAAGCATCTGAGCTCTCACACACCATTTCTAAGCTCGAGGGGGCAGATTAGGTCACTGCAGAGCACCAGGAAGGACAAGGATTCCATTGATTATATGTCCAGGAGGTGATAACTGCAGAGGCAGCAAGAGTTCAGGATGGTACATTGGTGGCCATTTGGAAGTGCAGAAAGAGGCAAGGAGCCTTCGAGTTATGTTCTACATTTGGGACACCTGACACCTTGAAAAAGTGCAGTTCCTACAAGACACTAATCAACAAAAGAATGCACAAATATTCTACCCTTTTGTTGTGACTCCAAGAGTAGAAATGCAATCTTATAAGCAATTTCATAGTTGGGGGGAATAGCCGAGAGTTTCCGTAACTATCATCATGAAACCCTAGTGCCAGGATAGAGGATATCACAGAGGGATTGCAGGATGTTCTGTAGGGAGAAGCAAGTGAGCCAGAAGTTAACTCCAATGACATGAGGAGAGCAGGTATTGAAGCCCTACAATCAGATTTTCAGAACTAAAGGAGGAAGTTAAAAACCAGGGCCTCAAAAATTAGTAATCTCTGGTACTATCTAATCTTGAGAGCAGAATGAGGACAATCAAACCTTGGACATTGGAACCACTTGTGGAGTAGGATGCACTATCCCAAAGGGGATAAGTTGCACTCAATAGGAGTGGCAATAATGTCTTCTGACATGATTTACTCCTATAGTTTGAAAGAGTTTAAACTACATTGGCAGGGAAATGAGAACCAATATACAGAACTAGAAAATATAAAATGCATAAAGGAGTGATTTGTTGGATAGCACGACAGAAAGTAGTACGAATTTGACTGGGACAAATTAAGAAAGACTGAATTATATACGGGGAAGTTTTCAATGCATGCAAGTAAACATAGAGAATTGGCGAATAAAGTTGGGGAGATACATGATAAATAGTCATGTGGGGATAAGATGTTATAGCAATATAGATACATGCTTGAAAGTGTTGAGGGTTGATCCTCAATATTCAAGGATAGAATGTGTTGAGAAAAGATAAGAAAGAATAAAAGAACATGGGTAGCAGTACTGATTCAGGAAGACATTACATAATTGGAAAAAGACAATATCCTCAAGGTGCAAAGACACAAGTTGTTCTGTTGAAGTTGACAATCAGTAGGGCATAATTTCTGTTTCAGGATTTCTACATCTGCAGTTTTTTGCTTTTATTTGAGTGTTTAGTTCACTATCCCTTCTCCTGCAGGTATGCAGACCTTGAAGAAGTTCTCCTCTTCTCTCCGATGGTATTTATCATTTAAATCTTTTGACTTATTCACCTTAATTTCTTTCAATTTCACTTCTAGTGTTTGATGAAGTGTTTTGTAAAACTTGTTACCATTGGCACATCTCTTCCCTCAGTGACTGTCTCCAGCTTCTCCTCACTCGACTTGGGATTCCAACTGAAGTTCCATACTCAGGTTGTTTCAAATCTACCAAAGTTCACAAATATCTCTGAGACATAAAATGTTCCTCAAAGAGCTGTTCGCACCATAATCACTGCCATGCACTGCCAAATGTACCCTTTCATCTTCACTCTTCATCAATACTGCTTCACACTATCTCAGAGCTGTCCCAGTACCCAGTTCCATTTCACTCTTCATTTCATTTGGCATTTTGACAAGAAACTTTTTCTCTTCCTTTCAGGAGTTATGGAATGCAAGCTCTGAAAGGTTCCCAGGTGTCGATGCCCCTCCAGATTCTTCCTCCTCTCTTTGTCCTTCCAACTCCAACCTTTGTTCTGATGTCACCTCTTGTCATGTACTCACTGTCCTTTGTCACCTCACTGTTACTGAATGCTCTATGGTCAGTAAGGTACTTAATTTTACCCCTTTATGCCCTCACCTCAGAATATTTTATAAAAGGCTTGAAACTTGCAGTTGTTTATATCCAGAAGATTGAGTGAGCTTGTACAAGGACTCGCTATCTCTTTGTCATTTCTATGTGCTCCTTGCAAGGTATATTTCCACCAACTTCAGTTAATAAAATTGAGGGTCAGTGTTGCTTTGGATAAGAAACTTGGTCATAAAGTAGTGAGCTGTGGTAAATGGTTACTTTTCAGACTGGAGGAAAGTAGATAGTGGAATTCCACCAGAATTAAATTAGAATTAGTTTAGTTTTTAGAATTAGAATTAGATTTTTATTGTTGTGTGTACTGAAGTATAGGAATACATGAGTACAGTGAAAAGTGTATAAAGTTACCCTTCTCTAGTGCCATCTTGGTTACAAAACTAGAATTTAAAAAAAGCAAGAGAAGAAATTTAAAAAAATATATTAAAAGAAGTCCAGATCCTAAAGTCTAAGTATTACCTTCATAAAGGTGTTTGGAACCAGCAATGCAGGCACCCAGGCTGAGCCACGGCCTGAAGTTTCGGTCAGCCTACAAATCTCTGCTCATGTTTTGGATATTGGGAACACAGAGCAAAATTTCACATTTACCCATGACTAAGTGTGAGAAATAGCTAACAATGAGGCTTCAGCGGGACAGGCAAGCTAGCAAAATTGACAGACGTGATGGAATTCGGAGGAATGAGAATTAAGTAATCGAGGGAGGAGGAGTACAGAAAAGTAATATGGATTAAAAAGTGTACACAGGCAGAGGGACTTTGAGATTGATATGCACAGATTGGTTGGCCTGGCCTATTGAGAGAGTGCATAGCAAAGTGTACAGGATCTTTGACTTCATAAATAAGGATACTCAGTATTAATACTAGCAAAGCTGAAAAATGTGTTGCTGGAAAAGCGCAGCAGGTCAGGCAGCATCCAAGGAGCAGGAGAATCGACGTTTCTGGCATAAGCCCTTCTTCAGGAACGTTGATTCTCCTGTTCCTTGGATGCTGCCTGACCTGCTGCACTTTTCCAACAACACATTTTTCAGCTCTGATCTCCAGCATCTGCAGTCCTTACTTTCTCTTAGTTGATTAATACTAGCAAGTCATGTTGGCAGCTTTATAAAGGTAGGCCACACTAGAGCACTGTGTTCAGTTCTGATTATCACACTTTACGAAGAATGTGAAGGATCTTAAGAAGATACAGATGAGATTTATCAGAATGGCTCCAAGAGTGAGGTTCCAAGGTTACATTGTAAAAACTGGGATGATGTCTTTACAGCAAAAGCAAGGCAGTGACAATTTTATAGAGGTGCACATGGTTTTGACAGGTCTAGATAGGATAAACAAAGAAAAATTGTTACCATTATCTGATGGTACAAAGTCAAGGGGGCACAAATTTAGAATTTTGGGAAAGAGATACAAGAGCGGGTAGAAGAAGTGGGAAAGGTCGTGGTGGATGTGTGTAATGGATCTTTTCATACAGCAAATGGTAATGACCTGGAACACCATGCCCATGAAGGCGGTGAAAGTGGAGAAGATTAATGATTTCAAAAGGAAAGTGGCTGGGTAGTTGAATTAAACAAACCTACTGAGCCACAGGGGTAGTGGGGCAAATGGGACTGACTGAATTGCTCTATATGGAGTTGACATAGACTCAGTTGGATAAATGGACTCTTTTTTTTGATTCTTAGATTATATATTTCTGACAGTTTGGTAAAGGCCTTTCAGCCCAACAAGTCCACACAGACCCTCAGAAGAGTAACCCACCCAGAACCATTCTCCTAATCTTTATTTACTCCTGACTAACGCACTCAACACCATGGACAATTTAGCATGGCCATTCCACCCGACCTGCATATCTTTGGATTATAGGAGGAAACTGGAGCACCTGGAGGAAACCCACGCTGACACGGAGAGAATTTGCAAACTCCACACAGACAGTTGCCCAAGGTGAGAATTGAACCTGGGTCCTTGGCGCTGTGAGGCAAAAGTGCTAACCACTGAGCCACCATGCCACCCCTCCTTGCTGCTTGGTAGGCCACCATTTATTGCTCATCCCCAGTCACTCTGAGAAGAGAGTGATGAGCTGCCTTCTGCACTGTAATAATTATATGGCTCTCTGAATAAGGTAAATGCTGTTACAATACTAATTCCATCAATAGGACATTAGAAAGCTATGAAGAATTATTACATATTTAATATCCTTCTTTTAATTTGTTATCTTAATTGTTTTGAATAGTTTTGTTTATGAAAGGAATGCCGATGGTATTGTTGGGTGAATCAGCCTGGAGCCCCGTAATCTAACTTTTATTTAACCTATTTTTCTAAAATCTCTATTCAGAAATATTACTACCACGCCTCTGGATCAGGTGGGACTTGAACCTGGGTCTCTCAGTCCAGGCGTAAGGATACTACCACTACGCCACAAGAGGGTCCCTAACACAGCAATCTAATAGAGCTGAATTATTACAAAATATCTGAAGTATAAGTTCTGCAGTAAGAACCATATCACTATCTGACACTAATTCAGGTCTTTAGTGTTGTTGGGATCAGAAGTTCCCCATAATTTGTCCCTTAATGGTGCCAACCAGTCATTGCCTCATTGAAGAGACATACATTGCAAATAAAAGAATTTTCAGATTAACAAGGGCTCTTCACGACTGTTCTTGCAAAATTCTGAAAATCTGAAAAAGATTTACTTGGCTTAGCTTTCTCATAAGGATAAACAGGCAATTAATAGAACAGGAGGCGGCCATTCAGTTCATCGGACATATGCCAGTTAAAATGAGCTATCCAGGCAAATCTGACATTCCAGCTTTTGGTCTTTAACATTGTAGGTTTCTGCACTTGAAGTGCATTTCAAAGCTACTGATCCTGTATCCTGTCTGTAGAGGCTGCTAGTTACTTACAGAGCACATCAATGCCTCAGGTTGGGAGGGAAAGAGGATATTAAAAGTGGGGAAGGACAAAAGGTTTCTATGAAATCGAAAACATTCAAACTCTCAATTTTCAACATTTCCGGATTGAACAAAGAACCAACTAAAAGAACCATAAAAGCCCAAGTACATTTAAGAGATAAAATACAACTTCAAACATTCTTGGAAAATTTCACAGATAACATGCAACACATACACATACAGGTACATTTAAAAATTCCTACAACGTTATTTATAAATAAGATTTATTTTTGAATTGCAGCTATTCCTAATATTGGCAATATAATGAGCAATCATATTATCTAAACCGAGCATTGTGGCTACTTCGCACAACATCTAGTTCATTTGGTTAGATCATGTAAGTGATTTTTTTTTTTAAATCCCGCATGTATTTTCTAACATGACTGC
The DNA here is from genome assembly GCF_004010195.1 of Chiloscyllium plagiosum. Classification (NCBI taxonomy): domain Eukaryota; kingdom Metazoa; phylum Chordata; class Chondrichthyes; order Orectolobiformes; family Hemiscylliidae; genus Chiloscyllium; species Chiloscyllium plagiosum. The sequence continues at coordinate 30,501,384 of NC_057718.1, read as the reverse complement.
TTTGACCATAATAGCAAATTGCTTCTTCCTAATTCAGGAAACCAGCTTGTGCAATAAAATTTGTTTTTATTTCAGTCCCATTTTGATGATGATCTGAAATCTGCCTGCACAGATTTTAAAGTAAAAGTCTCTCTTTCTACTGCAAAGCTAAGTTATGCTGAAATGTAATTTAGGCCAACATCAAAGAATTACCGCTTAGGGCAGCAAAACAGCATGTAGAAGCAATGAGAGCTTTACTGCTCAACTCTGCAAGAAGAAGCCTTCAAATGAATATTTCAAACCTTCATATGAATATTTTAAGCGTGACAACCACACGTAAACACATAGGCAAAGTGCTCAAATCCACTCAAGAAAAACTATTAAGTCATCAAGCTGCTTCTGACAGGATCCACTGAATATGGCAACAGTGAGAAGTCAGGAGACAGTTGGAATCATTTCAAGACTGCTAATTTAACTTGTCTTAAAAACCAACCGATGCTCAATGTGTCATCATCAATGTCATCTTACCGCAGTCAGAAAAGCCTACGACCTAAAGCAAAAAGGTCCCTGAGTGCCACCCTCCCTGTCTGCTGGTTGAAAATCTAATTGGTTCTGCTGACAGCCTTGGGAATTTGCAAGGAAGGCTGCACCAGCTAATCTCCGAGGGCCAGAAAACAGCTCAGTATCCATCTCAGAGCTCTGCTCTCAGGCTGTCGGGAAATGACTCTGATGCTAGCACGAGCTCTCTTCTGCTTCAGCTGTCTTCTTACTTCCACGAATCAAATTCAATAATATTTGTCACTCAATAATTTGTGAAGTACCCAACAAAAACCTCTTCTGTAATCAATATCAGTTTGTCTGCTCTTACTTGTGAAGGTGACCTATGTTAAGAGTGAAAAAAAGAAAATACAACTGCTCCTTCAATTGTTATGCTTCAGAAAAGAAAAACATTAACCTTAAAATCATTCCTATGCTTTATTTCTTTGCTATTTTTAGAAATATAAAAAACTCGAATTGTTATGCATGTTTCACTAGAAGATAAATTTGCCCATTCCTATTATACATATTCAGATACTTGGATCTATTCATTCCCTATCACATAAATATAATAAAGTTTCACTTATTACTCTCAAATTAAACTGAGAGAAACCATTCCTATTTAAATATGTATTCTATTTGACCACAGATTGGACCTATGAAGAATGTGTACAGGTAAAAGTACCTTGTGCTGCAGTGTTAAATCCTGCAGAACAGGATGTCTAAGGTTGGACAATAGGTCTGTAGGAGCTGGTGATATTGGTGATCTTATTTGTACACTTACAAAGTCATGGCAGAGAGTCAGTGTGCACAGCTATTAGCTATAAGCCGACAGAGAGAAAAAAATTCTTTATCATCATCAGTGTACAATGATACTGCTTCTGTAAGAAAGTACTTCTAATATTCACCTGCTATGGTGGAATCTGTCAACATTTACTATCAGGCTTGAGAGTGAAGAACAACCACTTCATCAAGTTAATGGAGAACAAGATAAGACCCATGAAATCACAATAGTATGAATCAGTATCTTTTGAAAGGGAATAAGGGGCAAGCAGTGGTGAAGATGATTTCAAACGTTGGAGTTCAAGGCAAAATTCAACACAATTCGGAAAAATCTTTGTTGGAGATTATAATAAGTATAAATGGGCTAATCTTGTGCCTAAATTGAAGATTTAGGATTTTCTCCAAATATACGAGACTACCTCTAAAAAGTATTCATTACAGAAATTTTATTGGGGTCATCAAAATGAGCAAAAACACATTTGTTAAGTATTTCACAACCTCAGGGCATCTCAAAACATTTCATGGCCAATAAGATGTGGGACAAAACAACCAATTTACATGCAGCCAGCTCTTAAAAAACAGCAATGAAATAATGATCAGATAATATGCTTTAAGAAAATATTGTTGAGGGATTAATGTTGGGCGGGACACCAGGCAAACTGCCTTAGTCCTCTTCAAATAGCTCTGTGGGATCTTTTAAATCCACAAGGGGCCTCAGTTCAACATCTAACCAGAAAGATCAGACATCCATATTGCAAACTACCTCACCAATCTGCTGAACTTCCTGGAGCGGGATTTTGGACCGTTTTCCAATTAATGAAGAGAGAATCTAGAGATATGGTTAATGCTGGAATTTATGCTGTTCTCTGTATAATTTATTTTTAGGAAAAAAATTTACTCTTTCAATTGCTTACTTCAAAATACTGGTTAATTTGAACACATTTAGTACAAAAATCATTCATTTAGCAGGAGTAGATAGTGCAATAGATTAATAAAACTGTTCAGAATTTTCATTACATGCCTTATTTATTTACTTGATAATAGTTGAGAATGAAATGTAAATCTGGTACTACTTACACCTAGTTTTAGGAGCAACAATACATGGCCAGTTATGATTTGGAGATGCCAGTGTTGCACTGGGGTGTACAAAGTTAAAAATCACAACACCAGGTTATAGTCCAACACCATCTGATGAAGGAGCGGCGCTCTGAAAGCAAGTGCTTCCAATTAAACCTGTTGGACTATAACCTGGTGTTATGTGATTTTTAACTTTGGATGTCAAAGGTCATCAGCCTGATGACTACTGTTGGATTAATTTCCAGGTAGCTGAACAGCAGTGGGTGTGAACAAAATAGTGAGAAACCATTGGACCTTGAGAAGACAACGTGGTTTCTCTCTCCATCCAATAACATATTTGAAGCTATTAAAAACCTGTTTATTTTTCTCCTATCAGTTGCTGTAAGCTGCTGCTTTAACCAATAATTCAGAAACTTTTAACTTTTAAACCAACCACTGTGTGCTTCCCATGAAGAAGTGAAAGGAGCCTGAAGGAAAAAAAACACAGGAACTGAAGGACTTGGAAAAGTCCAGAGTGCAGGTGTCATTGAACAATTTTCTAAGTTTTTTTTAGTCCCTCTATCTATAACACCAATTTTTTTCTGTACATGTGTATCGTTTTTTTTTAAAGAGAGGGTTAGAGTTTTCACTTGTAGAGTTATATATTGATAATTCACAATTGTATGTGTGGTTAGAAACTATTTATTTGTAATAAATAGTATTTCTTGATCAGCAAAGAAACCCTGTTTCTGTTGAGCTGAGCCTATTAGATATGCAAATTGGGTGCTCTGATGAATTTGTTTTAATTTTTATGATGACTCCAGGAATAGTGAGGCTTGATTTCCAGCATGCTACATTAGTGGGGTGCGACATTGTAGATTTACAATGTACCAAAGTTGAAGCTAACTGATCACTTGGGAACCAATAATGTCACCTTCAGACAGACAATGCCAGATTGCCACTGAAGTCAATCGGTAGAAAGATTCTTTGTCTTTTCAATAATTGCATAAGAGAAAGGAAAAACAATAGCAAGAAAAGCAAACAAAATACGTCACAGAGTTCCTTCCTTTACATGGATTATGTGTAGAGCTCAGTTTGACGATTCACTCATATCTGATATCATAAACATGCTGTGTGTGCATTTCTCAATGTCAGTTCTTCTCAATATAACAATATAGGATCAGTAAATTTTGACAATGCACTCATTTCTGATATTGCATGGCGTGTGCATGTCATAGTGTCACCTCTGGTACATGTACAATACATACCAAGTTAAAGCTGACAACGTATTCACATCTGGTACTGGATGGCTTATGCACATCTCCGTGTCTCCTTCTGTGCAGTTAAATTGTGTGTCCACCACAACAGAGCTGCTGATATCTGGAAGAGGAGCTGATAAGTGAGAATGTAACAGCTGCATTAATAGTGGAGAACAGCTGACTCAGACATGTGTACTGTAGAATACACATATCCTTTAAGTGCTAATATTACTCTTTTTACATTACATATAGTCATCTAACAGAACATCCAATGTCACCCTTTTTTACCTGGTACTGTTTGCTCATAGTCCCATTTAAATCACATTCATGCAACTACATTTAACTAGTTAAAGAATGTGGAAGGATATGTCCACATGGAAGCATTGCCACTGACTCCAGAAAAGTTCACGGGATCATAATCATGCCATTGAGCGGCTAGAGGTAAATGTACCAACATATCTGCAATTAATTTTATGATGTCAGAAAGTTTGAGGAAGGTAGTGGCTTATGGTATGAGTGAGAGTTCTTCGGGATAGGATCTTACTCTCAATATCCTATGCACATTGTGAGGAGGGCAAATTGGTTTATTGATTCTTCTTTTCAACTGATATTCCACTTTGTAGATCCTTACTGAGATGTTAAAAAATACACTGGTCTGAAAATTCGCCCGTATCTGGTACAAAGAAATTTTTAAAATCCTTGACAACTAAAGGAATTGCTGTCGTCACAAAATGTTAGTTTATCTTCTTATTATCTAAGGCCAGGTTTAGATGTTCAAAACCACACTGGTTTAGAGTGAAAACTAAAATAAGGGCACAGAGGCAGTCCATTTCAGTAAACAAGAGAGGAGAAACATGGTCCTTTCAACCCACGCACTGTAACATATATGTAACACATGATCTCAGTATGTCAATACACAGGACAATCAATAAACGTTTTATGATGATCAGATGACTATGTTCTGTAGCTGTGTTGTCCACATATGTAGCAAAAAAAATTACAAAACAAGACAAAACTCTAACATTACACTGCACTGTCTTCATAACAGTGGATTAACCAAAAACTTCTGACTGAAGTTGTGCTTCTTGTGTAATTATGGGTCAGTGCAGGTTGATAAATCCTATGCAGATTCATTAGGCTCAATACATAAAAGTACTTTGGCAGGTAAATCATGCTGATGAAATTTAATATGTCGGCAACATTCATGATGGAAACCTTTCTTTACATAAATTGGATATATTCGATTAGGTGAGGGGCAATGGCTATGACAGAAGCCTTATTCAATTAGCTCATGTCAATACAACGAAAAATAAAACAAGTTTAAAAAATAGCAATTCTCTAATTCGATAAATGTATTATTTGGTGTGATAATGAACATGCACATCATGCAGAAGCCAGACTCAATCCCTTGTCAGAAACAACAGTTAAAGCACTCAGCAATTCTAAGATAGTGAGAGACAAATTTGATAGAGCTCCTAGTTCTGGTTGCTATACAATAAGCAATGTTAAGGTGATAACAGGTAAGGCTTGTCTGTGCGATTTCTTCCATTCTGCTAATACTGAATTTAGATTCGCGAATGGATCGGATTATGGTGGAGATCTCAAAATCATCATAGACATTCCTGATGAAGGGCTTATACCTGAAACGTTGTTTCTCCTGCTCCTCTGATGCTGCCTGACTTGCTGTGCTTTTCCAGTACCACACTTTTGACTCTGATCTCCAGCATCTGCAGTCCTCACTTTTTCCCATAGACATTAATCCTGCCAACTTAAAGTCTTTCCAATTAGCTATCTGCTAGTCTATGCAAAAGAAACCCAAGTTTTATTACATATCTGTGAACAGGAAGCTCAGAAAGAAATGGATTCATACAAGTAACAAGTAATTATCCCACCAACATCCAGAAGTGCAAAGAGGAATGTAGAAGGTCAATAGACAACAGCCAATAATTTATCCTAAAATGAGGAATTTTGCCCATCTGCAACTGCCATCTACTTATTATGTGATCAATATGCCTGGGATGAGAACAGTCAACAATTGACATAGACAGATCAATGCTGGCAAATAAGCACTTCACTACAAAAAGTTTGATCCAATTCCACAGGCTTGGTAAATGTTGTTTCTATTACAGCACCATTCAACATGATACTGCTATGATTGCACTGTTATTACAGGTTTAACGTTAGGCAATCAAACTGTAGTGGTTTAGAGATCAACAAACAGCACTGGGTTGCACTTTTCTTTTCATATTTCAACTCTGATTTTTTTTAATATCATGGGAGGGGGTAGAGAGAATAATGTACACAGGAATAAAATGCGATGAGAACAACACATATCAAAGGGCAATTGTAAGGCTGTAATCTCATGAAATGTTTGAAAGAATCATAGTAAACACAGGACTAAATTGTGATCTGGAAATTCTTTACACTCTTCTATGCATGCACATAGATAAACAGCAAGAATTTTCAGGAAATCATCATTAATCATATGTAATACTGGTATTATGCAGTTGATTTAGTTTATGACTTTTACTCCTTCTTAAAGTCCTCATCATGAGAACAATGATGGCTAGGATGGAATGATCTGATGCATAATGGTTCTCTTGTTGAATACATAACTTATAGATAGATGTTTTTAATGACAGTGCATTTATTGGATAATTTCCATTTGATTATTAGAACTTTGTACAATTTTTGTAGCTACATCATAAATGGAATTCCAGAAGTGTAATCTAGATTTCTGGTGAAATCTGAAATATCCTTTATGCCAGCATGCTTTATCAAAATTGTACGTCAGTGTTCTTACAGCTAGCTGAATAAAATAACTTGTAATAATTAAAAGTGTTGTTAAGTAACCACTTCAACTTACACATTCATTTCCTGCACTGATATCTTAAAACATGAGATGCTCTTAATGAAAATGAAAGGCTAATGGTGCATTGAATTATCATGCTGCCTTTGATTGTTTGCGTCTTAAATTTGAAAGATGTCCATATAGATGGAAAGTCTCTTATTATTGAATATAAGGATCCAATTCAAACTGAGTATTGACATTAATTTCTGAAAGGTATACACCTCTAATAAACAGCAAGGTAAATATTTAGAGCACTTCTCCTATAGGGCAGATAGAAAGTTTTACAAGACAGTAGGAACAAACCAGAAAGAAAATAAAAGCTAGTTAGATTGGAGAGATAACATGAAAAGGGAAACCACTCAAGAAAGAAAGTTAGGACATGAGGCATGAAATTATAGATACAGAAATTGGGACTGTTTCTTTCAGGAGGTTGACACTGGCAGTTTTAAATGAGAAAAGGGTGGCTTATGAAACAAGAGGTTCTTCTAATAATGTCATGAAGACCAAAAATACAATCAGGATGGCATCAGTATTGAGGAAATGGACTAAGGTAGGTCTCAGCACTAGGATGATCTCAGGAGACACTTGAGGGTAGTTGTATGAGAAACTAGAAAAAGCACAAATTTAGAACTAGGACATACAGAAGCTGGGAGATGTGGGGTAAACAACAAAAAGACAGATGAACCTTCTGTCTCAATTTTAGTGAGACACTGAATTGGTGCATTCTTCCACAGCTTTTAGCAACAACCAAAGCTTAGTGAGCATAATTCTGATGGAATTCACCAATAAAAACACAAAGCAAAGAACTTAATGATACCTCTGCATATCATCTTCCATTTCAGTCTTTGAAATATGGTTCAAAAATAAGATTTTATAATGCAAGGTTTTGAAATCATATATTTCAGAAAATATGATTAAACCTTGCTTAGCATTAAAGAGTACTTCCATTCAAATTTGTACTTTGAGACCTCTACATCTCTCCGATGCTTGGTTTCTGCAGTTGGTGCTTATCAGCAGAGGGTTTATTCTGCCATCTAAAGAAAATCTGATTCATGAATGAATGTGATCCTAAAACACCTGTGAAAACCCAAAAATACCATCTTGTATAAGTCCAATCGCTGACTGCACTGCCAACAATTCCCTTTTGTTATAAAATAGCATATCATCTAACTCACAATAACCAACATCAAATAATAGTAATAAATATTCAGATTAAAACACATGCAGCCACACACTAAAGAACATGACCCAGGACTTCGGATAATGTTTGGCACTCACGAGGTATGATTTTACTGGGATAATTTTATGTTCAAATACAACACGAGTATTAAAAAGATGGATAACTGAAATTATAACTGCTAGTTTCAGTGTGCTTCAAGTATGGAGGGAATTATGCTGGTCTCTACAACTGACTCCTGTGACAAATCTACAGCCACCACAGAGGTCAGTGACGCACTGATGTAAATTCATATTGGGAAATTGCCTGCTTTCCTTACTTTTGCTCCTGGAAGCATTTTAATATACATACATACTTCTCTGATAACTCTTGAAGTCAGTTGTAAATTCTAACTCAGGAAACATCATTACATCAATCCTAATTCGTCAGTATAAGCACCTCAATAATAAGGAAGAACTGGTCACTGATAATTCCGTTGCCCTCTAATGTGCAAAAAAAGACAAGAAATGAACAAATAAACAAATGAACAACTCTCATACTTCAATTACTGCCATAAAGTAATGAGCCTTACAACCAAGAAAAACTTGTATTAATATTGTGTCTCTTACAGAAAATTACCAAAGTATTTTACAGAGACATAAAAAAATGTGGCACTAAGACATTTGGGAATATACCTAATAGAAAAGCAAAATATTTTTGAATCTCAACTGAAAGCAGAAAATGTTGGAAATAATCAGCAAATTAGGCAGTATCTGTAGAGAAAGAGAAACAGGGTTTTAATTTCATGTCTATGACCTTTCATCAGATTTGGGAAGTAATTCAACTAATCCAAGTTCTCCTCTAATCTGTTCTGTTCTCTACAGAAATAGCATTTCGTGATCATTGAATGAGTCACATTCTCATCTTTTTGTTTCCAACCACATTGCGCCAGATCAGATTTCAATGGGCATGTTCACTGGTGTGGTAGTCCATATATAACTGTCGCTGCATAAAGTAAAAATGGTGGTTTGGCGGTTGATATGGTGGACAGATTGCTGCAAATTCAGTACTGTTGGCAGAAAGCAAGGATAACCTGGGGGAAGAATGATTTGGAGATGCCGGTCTTGGACTGGGGTGTACAAAGTTAAAACTCACACAACACCAGGTTATAGTTCAACAGGTTTAATTGGAAGTACATTTGCAATGGACATTGAGCAAGTGGTGAATTTTTCACCTTCTCAGAACAAATTAATTTTTCTTAATCTGCACATGCCCAGCATTCAGTACCTTAAATGAAGAGTGAGCTGCAGGCCTCTGCAGCTGATTCTTAGATTCCCTACAATGTGGAAACAGGCCCTTCAGCCCAACAAGTCCACATTGACTCTCTGAAGAGCAACCCACCTAGACCCATTCCCTTACATTTACCCCTGCATCTAACACTACAGGCAATTTAGCATGGTCAATTCACCTAACCTGCACATCTTTGGATTGTGGGAGGAAACTGGAGCACTCGGAGGAAACCCACGCAGACACGGGGAAAATGTGCAAACTCCACACAGACAGCTGCCCGAGGCGGGAATTGAACCCGGGGTCCCTGGCGCTGTGAGGCAGCAGTGCTAACCACTGAGCCACCTGATAACATGGGGTGTCACTGGTCACATTCAAAGACTTCTATACAAAAACAATTTTCATCCAAATTAAAAACTCAAGATAATTGACATCAATTAGAACTACTAATGATATTCTATTTTAAGCTTCAACATTTTTTCAGTCAGAAATCATTGAAACTAGATAATACACCTGACCAGTTCTTTGCAGGTTCTTTGCTGATTGGTTCATTCATCCATAGCCTGGGGTAAATCACCTGCCATGAGTTATTTGTTGAGACAGAACATCGCAGGCAGGTGCAATGCTAAAGAATGACAAAGACAAGAAGGGTAGACCATGTTAAAGCCTATTATTACTGCTAACGCAAGTGTCATTTTTCCTCTGCCTACCTAGGTTCAAGCTTTTCTTTCCAGCAGTTCCTTTTTTTCTTCACTTCTTCCTTTAAACCTATTGCTAATTCAAAGAATTTGATTTAAATTAAAATCTTTCATTTTCTCCCCCCTCTCAGAGATGGCCTCATTTTTATTCAGTGACAATCCTAATGATTGACAGGTGAGTGCTTGGTGCTGAAATTGGACCGGTATAAAGCCTTTGCATTTCATTTGCTCCATTACACCACTGCATGAATTACAGAGCATTCACTGGCATCATTCCATTTCTTTCAAAAGACCTGACATGAGCAAAAATGACTCTGCTGACATTTGTATAACAAATTTATTCTACAAGAACATTTATTATACAATATTATACATGTAGGTAACACAACCTTTTGCCCTAATCTGGCCAGAAAATTTTCGAGTGCATAAATAGCAGCTCATATTGTGAACACACAGTAAGTGACAGCTCAAAGACCAACAATAATATTAAGACAAGTAAATACAATGCATTTCTTTTACCTCCATGCTGAACTATGCCTGGCTTTCTAAATACAGCTTTCAATGCAATTTGTATTTCCAATGCTGCAAATTAACATTTTGTTGTATAAAAAATTATGTCAAATATCAACACGCATACATTTGACAACATGTTTTCTGATTATTTTTCATGCATGAACTGCTTTTATGAAATTTTCACCTCACAGGTCTCAGACAAAAAGCTTCAAGAGAATACAGATACAGAGTAATAATTTAAAGGGAAATAAACTAGCCAAGCTGTGGTTCCTATTTTATCTCATATACCTACTTACCATCAAGTATAAAAATAGACAACTTATCTTAGTTGGCATTATTTTCCAGCTCAACAACACCACACTTCATATCTTTAAAATAAATCTAATTAGATTTAAAGGCTTATTAACTGTAATTACGCAGTGTAGCTTCTACATTTTAGCAGGTGATGCAGTATTATGAATCTGATTTGTTCTAATTTCCTGACTTCTTCAACCAGATTATATAAAGAATTGCTTAAAATTCAAAATATTACCATTTTCAGCAATGTGGTAGTACTGTTATACCAATGCAATACGATGCTATAGGAAATGGATTTACAGCCATAATCCCCAGACACAGTAAACAATCTCTACTGTCTTTTAACGAGCTGCCAATGAGATGCAAAGTAATGGAGGAAATAAACAAAATTCCAAAAGCAGAAGTCACCTTGGACTCTTAAACTAAACAGGGCAGTGCTGTTGCATCTTGAAGTGTCTGGAACCTAACCTTAAGATGTGGTTTTTCATTGTTGCTTCTGCATATAGCAGTGCTACGGTAACCTAACATAAACAATGTCCCTGGAGGTAAAGCATGTTTCTGGCGGCAGTACTGAACACTCAATTGTCCGAGTGGCCAGAGATAAAATGACTTGTATTTTATTAATATATTCAGGGGATGTGGACATCGCTGTCTGGGCAAGCATTTATTGTCCATCCCTAAATGCCCTTAAGATGGTGGTAAATTTTCTTGCCAAATCACAGCAAATATTGGGGTGTAGATACACCTGCAACGCTGTTAAGGGAGGGAGTTTCTGCAACTTAATCCAGTGACAATGAAGAAAAGGTGATATGTTTACACATCAGGATGGTGATTGACATGAAGAGGAACTGGCAGGTGATGGTATTCCCATCGACCTTTTCTTTCTAGATGGCAGTGGTCTTGAGTTTCAAAGGTGCTGTCTAAGGAACCTTGGTAAATTTCTGTAGTGCCTCTTGCAGATGGTAAACATTGCTGCTGCATTATTAGCAATCAAGAGATTGCATATTTGTGGATGTGGTGTCAATCAAGTGGCTGCTACATCCTGGATGGTGTCAAGCTTCCTGCAGTATTAAAACTGTACTCATTCATGAAAGTGGGCAGTATGCCATCACACTTCTAACTTGTACTTTGTAGATGGTGGACAGGTCCTGGAGTCAGGAGGTGAGATACTCAGTGTAGGAGAAATCTGCTCTTGCAGGCATTGTACTTATATGGCTAGTCCAGTTCAGTTTCTGGCTAATGATAATCCCTAGGATGCTGATAGTGGGAGATTCGGTGATGGTAATGTCATTGAATGTCAATAAGTTGATGGTTAGATATTCTCTTGCTGGAGATGGTCATTGCCTAGAACTTGTACAGCACCAATGTTACTTTCTACTAGTCAACTCAAACCTTCATATTGTCCAGTCTTGCTGCATTTGGGGACGTGGACTAATTCAATGTCTGAAGAGTCACAAATAGTGCTGAACATTGGACAGTTATCAGAAAACATTCCAACTTCCAACCTTATGCTAGTGGGAAAGTCATTGATGAAGCAACTGAAAATGGCTGGGCCTCCGACACTACACTGAGTAGTGTCTACACTGAAGCCCTGGAGCTGAGATAACTGACTGTTAAAAATGATAATCATTTTCCCTTGTGCTAGGTACGACTCAGAGTTTTTCTTCTGATTCCTATTCACAGTAGATGTACGAAGGCTTCTTGATGCCATTTTCAATCAAATTTGGTCTTGATGTCAAAGGCAGTCATGGGCACCTCAACTCTGTAATAATACTTTTTAGTCCAGATTTGAACCAAAATTGCAAGGAGGCCAGAAGGCAAGTGGTCATGGCCCAAACTGGGTGCCAGTGAGCAAGTTGTTGTTAAGCAAGTGTTGCTTAAAGTAAGCATCCTTCCACCACTTTACTGATAATCAAGAGAAGACTGATGAGTAGTATCTAGCTGGGTTTGACTTTTACTGTTTTGTGTGTACAGGACAGATCTAAGCATTTTTTCATATTGTCAGGTAGAAGCAAGTGCTGTAGTTGTACTATAACAACAGTCTTCAGTCCTTTCGCCGGAGTATTGTAAGGGCTGATATCATTTGCAGCATTGAGTATGTTTAGCCGTGTCTTGATGTCAAGTGGAGTGCATCAAATTGGAAAACCCCAGAGAAGGCAGAAATGGATTATCTGCTCGGCACTTCTGGATCAAGATTGCTGCAAGTTCTTTAGCCTCATCTTTTGCTCTGATGTGCTGGGCTCCACCATCATTGAGGATGAGAATACTTGTGGGGCCTTCTCCTCCTGAGGTATATTTAATTGTCCACCACCATTCATGACTGATGTGACACAAGTCCAGAGCTTAGAACTGATTTGTTGGTTATGAATCACTTAACTCTGTCTATGATTGGCTGCTTGTGCTGTTTGGCCTGCAAGATTTCCTGTGTTTGAGCTTCAGCAGGTTGACACCACATTTTTAGGTATGCCTGGTGTTGTCGTCAGCATGCCGTCCTGCTCTCTTCATTGTAATGTTAGAGTAGAGGATATGCTGGGCATGAGGTTGCAGTTTATGTTGGAGTAAAATTCTGTTGCTGCTGATAACCCAAAGCACTTCATGGATGGCCAGTTTAGAGTTGCTAGATCTGTTTTAAGACTGTCCCATTCAACATGGTAGTAATCCCACACAACTGGATGGAGAATATCTCCAATATGAATATGGGATTTCATCTCCACAATAACTCTGTATTGGTCACTCCTAATAATAATGTCCCGGACAGATACATCTGCTGAAGGCAAATTTGTGAGGATAAGGCTAATTTTTTTTTTCATCTTTTGATAGCCCCTTCACCAACTGCTGCAGACCCAGTCCAGCAATTGTGCCCTTTAACACTCAACCACTTGGTCAGTCAGTCGTGGTGCTGATGAGCTATTCTTGAAGTCTTCCGACTGGGTACATTTTGCACACTTGCCACTCTCAGTGCCTCCACCAAGTGACGTTCAACATGGAGGAATTTTGATTCACATGGGGGATGGTGTTGCAATTGGAGGAGGACAGTACAAGTTCATGAACAGGAGGGTTCCTTGCCCATGTTTGACTGATTCCCCGAATCTTCATAGGTCCTGAGTGAATTTTGAGATGCTGAGGATTTCCAAGGCAATTTCCTTCCAACTGTATGCCACTACACTGCCACCTCAGCTTGGTTTGTTCTGCTGGTGGACAAGGCCCACAGCACAAAGCCACATAGGGGTTGTGAAGTCCAAAATTTAACCCAAGGCTTTCAAAGAAAACTTGGATGGGATATGTTCTACATAGTCTACATCTCAGGGAGTACGACCTAAAATGGATATTGTTTTCATGAAGCCATTTTCATGCATAGAAAAGGTAATATGCTGTAACTGACCTGACTGCTCACTGCTAATAATGGATAGCAGAGAAACAAAAATATTTTCTCCCAAAAATTACAGAAAAGATTTGGCCACCAGATCTTCATGAAACAATAAAACAGATTTCAAATAATGGTTTGTGAGAAACCACATTATTAAACCTCAAACTAAAAAAAAACTTCTAACTGGTTTCATAGCAATGTAGCAGATTTTGGATGCCACAGATAGAGATGTGAATTAATTACGTGGAACTTTAAATCTATCCTTTGATCCGAAAAGTTTAATGATACTTTAACACCTCCCCTTGTTTGCCAATTGCTTGCAGATGTTTGTTTGACCTGGGGAAATTATGTAATTAATATAAACCTTTGATTGAGGCTGCTATAGACTCCACAACACAGCTACTGCTGGGTGACCATTATTAAGCATTTTCACACTTCCACTATAATCTCATTCAACTAACAGAGGTCACCTTCAGATTTGCAATTCTGTTATGTTTGTTTACTGGTTTCTCAAATCAGGTAGTGTTTCATTCATATTTAAAATTAGCAATTCCCAAACCAATGCTCTGAAAACATATGAATTATGAAATTAGTTATTTGTAACACAATACAGAAAAACATCATTGATGAGTTCTTTTGTTGCTGTAAGACATTGCCACATGTGGCAACCAGAGAAATTTTTACCCTAGAAACACCAGAAGCTAACAAATTTAATGTTAAAAAGTAGATTAGGAGAAAAGGACCACCTGTCTAACTTGAAGTATAAGTTTCAGTCTTACATACTGGTCCAATATGAGCAGATTTAATACTGGGTCAGTGCAGAGAAAATCACAGAACTAAACAGAAAGCACCTACATTCATAATAGACAGCTTGTTTATAATTTATTTTCAGAGATTCATTGTTTGCTGGGTATTAATATTTCTGTTCATCTCAGAAATAAAACATGATTTTGAGAATTTTCCAACCTTGGAAAATATTACTAAACCTTAGGAATGGCATAGCTCTCACTGATAAAAGGATTCAGAAGTCAACAGCTGAAAAACATATTTTCAACAGTACATAAAACACAATCATTTTTGCTAGGTTGTTCACTGTCTTTATAGCAACAAATAATCTAAGTCCCACTGAAAAATCATATACATCTAAAATAGGTAGATAAAGATATTGAATAAAAGACATCACATGTTGAACTTCAGATGACTGCAAAAATGTAGCACAATATGGATCAATTTGTGAACTACTGACTCCAAAAGGGAGCTTTATCCACAAATTGCTAAATTACAAAATTACTTTAAAAACTAAATTGGAAAGATAATGAAAACAGTAATGAAACTGCAGAATCCATTCAAAGAAAATGATTTTTAAGTTAAATAAAATCTTGTTTTCTTAGAAAAATAAACATGAAACCACAGGTGAAGATAAAGGCTAAGATGGCATTGAGACAGTAGAACTTTGGGTGAGCTGAAATTCATTATGGAGTTTGGAAGATGAGAGGATGAGATTTAGAGCTGGAATAGTCAAGTTCGAAATTGAAACAGACATGGATGAATGTTTGGGCAATGGAGGCAGGTTACATTACACAGCTGAAAGAAGACAGTGTTTGTGACAGAAAGGATGTGGAATTGGGAACTCAGCTTGGGGTCAAATAATATGCTCAAGTTGTGAACAGTCTAGTTCCACATGAAATAATAATTAGAGGAATGGCTAGAGTTAGAGTCTATGGAAAGAATCTAAGAAAAAGTCAGTAATTTTTACAATTTTAATGGGTGAAACTGCCTCATCTACAATGTTATCTGCCATATACAGGTAGTTTGGGGAGGTGTTCAAGAGAAGTCCTAAGAGGTTCAAAGGGAAAGAAAAGAGATAGATAGTAGTTTTCAAGGACATAGGCTCTTGAGATGTGAATTGGTTTTAAACAGGAGAGAAAATGGTCTTTCCTTCATTCATGACATATGAGCGTCACTGGCCCTGCCAGCATTTATTATCCACCCCTGATTGTCCTTTGAACAAAATGACATGCAAAGGCCATTTCAGGATGAAGTTAGGAGTCAATCACATTGCTATAAGTCTGGAGTTATATGTTGACCAATCCAAGAAAAGGTAATAGATTTCCTTCCTTAAAGGATATTAATAAACCAGATGTATTTTAACAACAATCAACATGGTTACTTTTAATTTCAGACTGTTTTTAAAATTCACCATCTCCCACATTAGATTGTTAGTCCAATGGTATTACCAGAATGCCGCTACCTGCCAAACTATCATGGAAACCAGGAAGGGAATTTGAGCGGTCAACAATTAATGTGAACCTGCAGGAAAGAGCAAACGTTTGGTCATGATGACAAGATGAGCTTAGATGAGAGCCGGAAAGGAGGCTGGTGAGAAATCATATTGTGATTGTGTCAGAAAACCATAAAAATAAAGTTAGATCAACATTTTGTATTCAATGATTTGTTAGGTTATGCTACACTATGTTTAGTTCACCAAAATGATTACTGTGCATTTCTAACATGTTTTGTTATTTATTTCCTGTTATTAGCATTCATCTTAAAACAAGATTATTTCCATTCTTTCAGCTCCAAGTATAGCATTTTGTGGTTTCTTTCCCCAACCTCCTAATGCTACACTTAGTTGATCATTTTGCTTGTTTTCTTAGAAGACAGTCACCAATCATTTATTTTGAAAGGTAATTACCATGGCACTTTGAATCCTTTGAAAATACTCCTAAAAATAGGAGTGAAAGCAGACTAGGCATGGCAAAATGGCAGCCCTATTATCCTCTTAATTTCAAGAAAACAAAAGCCAATCACCATAAAGAAACATGTGGAGATAAAATAAAATATTGCAGTATTGCTAAAATTTCATCTTGAAAGTAACAACTCTTTTGTTCTTTTATGAAACATACACCTTAATAGATGACTGGTTTAAGAAAAATACAATACCTTTTAAAAACCACTGAAGAACATCTAAGCATGTCCCAGAGAACAGATTATAAAATAATTCCACAGCAAATGCTAAAGTATAATTATTTGTTTTATTCCAAATTTAAAATTCATAATTATGTGCACACAATCCAAACTGGTAAGAATACAAATAACTTGTTCTGTATATAGCATGGGAGCACAGTTGAGGGTGACCTGGTAGAGATGTATAAGATTATGAGTGGCATGGACAATGTGAACAGAAAGCAGCTGTTCCCTTTAGTTGAATGGTCAATAACAAAGGACATCAACTTAAAGTTAAAGGCAGGGGGGTTCAGAAGGGATTTAAGGAAAAGCTTTCTCACCTGGAGGGTGGAGGAGGTCAGGAATGCACTGCCTGGGAAGGTTATTGATGTGGGAAGTCTCATACCCTTTAAAAAGTACTTGGATGAGCACTTGAAGCATCACAAAATGCTGAATATTATTTAAATGGAGAAAGACTGCAGAAAACTGCAGCAAGGAGGGATTTGGGAGTCCTAGAGTCTAAATCACAAAAATCTAGCATCCAAGCTCAGCAGGTAATAGGAAGGGAAAATAGAATTAGGCCTTCATTTCAAAGGAAAAGGCACAGAAGAATAAGGAAGTCTTACTAAAAACTTACAAGTCACTATTTAGAAAACTGTGAACGGTTTTAGTCTCTTCATCTATGAAGAGATGTACAGGCATTGGAAGTAGATCACAGAGGTTTACTAGGTTTAACCTGATGTGGAGATGCTCGTATCGGACTGGGGTGGACAAAGTCAGAATTCACACAAAACCAGGTTATAGTCAAACCGGTTCTTTTTGAAATCACAAGCTTTCACCTGGTGAAGGAGCATCACTCCGAAAGCTTGTGATTTCAAATCAACTATAATTGGTGTTGTGTGACTTCTGAATAGGTTTATTCTGGCTATGTTATTCTGTTATTGAGGAGAGGTTGAGTACATTGGGCCTGTATTTATTGGAGTACAGGCAAATATGAGGCAGTCTTATTGAAACATAAAAGATTCTTAGGATACTTGGCAGGGTAACTGTTTACAAACAATGCAACAGCTGAACATGGGATTAAAGTACTCTAAGATAAGGTTGAGTCCTGATAAGGAGAAAATGTATTTGGGAGCATATACAGAGTTTGGGTATGAGGAGATAGTGGATAGAAACAAGGAGCAAGGAGGCAATGAGGACCATACCCTCAACATAAAGCACACCACTGAAGAAGTTGCCACCTGGAAACCTCAGAGTTTGTATTGTTGGTGACTGTACCAAATGGTCAATGAGATTTGCACATTCACTGAGGTGTAGGGATACAAAGGGATAGATAAATAGACTGACAAAGACCTCAATGAAGGGACATAAGGTACGGTTGCTGAATTTGATGATGATACAAAGGTACATAGGAAATTAAGTTGGTAAGAGGACAAAAGGAGGCAAAAAAAATTAGATTGGTAAAGTGATTGGGCAACAATGTGGCAAATGGAATATAATGTGGAAAAATATGAAATCACCCATTTTAGCAGGAAGAATAAAAAATATGCATATTACTTAAACGCTAAGTGATTGCAGAGGTTTAAAATGAAGAGGGACCTTGGTGTATATGCAAAAAAAATCACAAAAGCTTAGTATGCATATACAGCAAATAATTCAGAAAACTAATACAGTGCTATCATTTATTGCAAGGGGAATGGAATACAAAAGTAGGGAGATTATGCTTCTGTTATACAGGGCCTGGTGAGACCACATCTGGGGTACTGTGCACGGTATCGGTCACCTAAATTATGGAAGGATGTAAGTGCATCAAAAGTAGTTCAGAAGATGTATACCAGACTAATACCTGAATTGAGTTGGTTGATTTATGAGGAAAGACTGGAGGGTCTAGGCATATAGCGACAGGATATTAGAAGAGTAAGGGGTGACTTGATAGAAACATACAACATCCTGAAGGGGTCTTGACAGGGTAACTGTCGAGAGAATAGTTCTTCTCCTGGAAGAATCCAGAACTAGGCATCACTGTTTAAAATCAGGATCACCTATTTAAAGCAGAGAATGGGTAAAATCTTTTCCCTTAGAGAATTAAGCATCTTTGGAATTCTGTTTTGGCCATCTTTTCAAGAAGAGAGTCCTTGCATATTTTAAAGGGCAAAAATTGCACGACACCAGGTTATAGTCCAATATGTTTATTTGAAACTAAAAGCTTTCAGAGCACCCGATGCTCCCTCAGGCAGCCAGCAAGAGAGAATACATCAGACACAGAATTTATGAGTAAAAGATCAAAGGGTCATACAACTTATATATTGAACAAACCTAGGCGGCTATTAAGTCTTTAATCAGTTAGAATGGAGGTGCAAGTTTCGATTGATTAATATGTAAATCCCAGAATTTCTTTCAAGTCACTGTCCCAAGATAACTTCAGATTTTATCAGTATAAAGGTGAAACTTCAGGTCAGACAATGCATTCAATTGTGAGGCCATGTTTCATGTCTATTTGTATCTCAATCTAGAGCCAGACTAATTTTATTTCCAAAGTAGGAATTTTGGAATTCCACATTGACTGAGTGTCTACAGATCATGTGCTTTTTAAACAAAATAGAATGTGTCTGCAAATGCAAAGTCCCCCATAGATTACTAAGTGTGTGCGCAAGAGGGGGAGGGGAGGTGAGAGACAGAGAGAGAGAGAGAGCAAGCATGTGAGTGAGAGGGTGCATGCACGTGTGAGGGAGAGAGAGGAAGAGTGTGTGGTGTGTGCGCACACTCGAGATTGTGTGCATGCACGCTTGAAAGGGAGCATGTGAGAGTGTGAGGGAGCATGCATGTGAGTGTGTGTGAGAGTGTGAGTGCTTGAGAGGGATTGCACTTGAGTGTGAGGGAGTATATGCCTATGAGAGAGTGTAAATGAATGTGTATGACAGAGGGTCTGTGCAACTGTGTGTGTGTGTGTGTGTGTGTGTGTGTGTGTGTGTGTGTGTCCATTCGTGTGTGTAAGTGTGTTTGTGCGAGTGCATAATGTGATGGGGTCACCTGTAGTGTGACATGAACTTAAGTTCTCGGTTAAGGCCATCCTCATGAGTACTGAAAATGTCTACCAGTCTCTGTTCAGCAACTCTGTCCTAAGTCTGCCTTGGAGGACATTTACCTGAAAATCCAAGCCTGAATGTCCTTGTATGTCCTTGAATGTATTCTCTCTCACTCGCTGCCTGAGGAAGGAGCAGGGACTCTGAAAGGTTGCAGTTTCAGATACTGTAGTCCCCCCGTATGAACGGGGCATACATTCTAAGTCCTACCGTGGATAGGAATGAACCCATTCATTTAAATGGGACACTTACCTCCCAGCAGCCCCTGGTCCCTGGTTCTGGTAGGTTCCTCATAATATGTCCGGGCCACATTAAACCGTGGGTAATTGAAACCATGGATATGGGGGTCGTCCTGTAAACCTGTCAGACTATAACCCGGTGCCATGTAATTTTTGACTTTGTCCACCCTAGTCCAACACTGGCACGTCTACATCATAGCATATTTTTAAGTCACAGGTGGACAGATTCTTGTTAACCAAAGGGGTGAAATGTTGAAATGTTATCTGGTATAGGTGAGGATGCAGAGGTTACGATCAGATCATCAATGATCATGTTAAATGGTACAGCAAGCTCATGTGCTAAATGACCTATTCCTGTGCCTATTTCATATGTTTGCAGTATTGTTTGTTATGCTGTCAGTATCTGCCATCCTTGAATGTTTTCATTTTTGCCTCCTTCCAAAGTTCCAAAGAGGACCTTGCTGGTATCTCACAAATATTGCATCTCACAGGTCACTGGTATCCTATTTGCAAAAGCAGAAATGTAATATTCAATTCTAGAACGTGGGCTTTGCAGGCACAAAGCAGCAAACGGATTTCTGCACCACACCACTAAAACTTAAGCTTGGTGCATGAATTTGCAAGGGACAAGGGATATCCCCTAGAGAGATGGTTATTCACCCTTGCTTTTCTGGTTGGTAATATGAAGAGATCTGAAGTCTGGACTGGTTCGAGTTGTGGAAGCTGCCTGAAAGTCCTTGTTATTGTCATATCCCAACAGATTTTATGAAGTAGAAGCCCTTCCTGTATTCGAATCTCATCAGCCTTTTATTTGGTACTTTGATGGCCACATAGTAAAAATGAAAATGCCCTACACCTACAGGGATCCAATAATGGAGATAATTTATATTCCATGTCCCTGATATGGTGCCACAGAAGCATTAAAACCCAAAGTTGCCACCTTACAAAAAAACTGTATTATGCAGGCCATCACTTCTCTTAAAAAGCAGTTACATGGCCTGAACTATCAGGTTGCACCTTCCAATACAATCCCACAAGGATCTAGCACTGTGTGATCTGCTGCAATCTCCATAACATGGTCTTTGAGAAGAATGAACTTTGGAAAGAATGAGACATTGGATTAACTGTGCAAGAGAAGGACAAGCAAGATGAAAGAGAGGAACAAAAAGACAAAAATGTACAGCAGAGGGGTTCCTATGCTGAGCAAAGAGTGTATAGGCTGGCCCAGGGGTCAGAAGTTTTATCATCAAGCAGTTAATGTCTGGAAATGTCTGATCCAAGCATATTTCACCTGAATTTTCTTATCCAACAGGGTTGCATGATCTGGAATGTACTTCGATCTGACTGAACTTTCATTGAAGACACAACTTTATTAAATTCATTGTTATTATCAAATCATGGTGCACATCTGTCCAGTGGTCCAAGTGGCTCTATTCACCACTTACATCAAAAATGACTTCCAAAAGAGTCTGTAGTACAACTGGACCTCAGAGCTATCAAGATACATTGTGGGTCAGTGGACTGCATCTAAAGCTGCCAAATGTTTCTAACTTAGATCAGGACAACTGCTGCTCTCTTCTCCTCCTACTTAGCAGTATTGTGCTTTTACAGAATACCACTCTTTCTAACTGTACGTGAGGAATGAGAGTTTATAGGTAGGAACTTAGACAACGCCTTCCAAGCCCACACCCCTACCATTTAGAAGGATAAAAGCAGTAGATATATGGGAACACACCACCTGCACATTCCCCACCAGGTCAGTCATGACCCTGACTTGGAAATATAGCACTGTTCCTTCAGCGTTGCTGGGTCAGAATCCTGGAATTATCTCTCGAATAGCATGGTGGGTCTACCTACAGAACATGGACTGCATCTGTTCAAGAAGACAATTATTACCACTTTTTCAAGGATAACTAGGAACAGCAAGTCTAGCCTAGACAGCAACACCCATGTGTGGATATAAAAAAAGATGCCTGTACTGGTGGAGAGTTTGTCCAAATGGTGGGACAGGACTGGCTCTGCAGGTCCATTTTCATGACAGGCTCCCTGTTTTGCTACTGCATTTATGCTGCCTCTTCCGACTCTACGACAGATGCAACAAGAATACATGAGAACTTGCCTGTGATAACTGAAGCCTCTGCAGAGCTGAAGCTTCCCATTGCAGCTAAGGTGCTGACATGCCATCAGCCTGAGAGGAATGCACCCTTCATCCACAGAATACTGTTTTGTCATCCCCTCCTGCAGATGCTCCCATTTCTTCATCACCCATTTGGTTGTGAAGGGTCACTCTCTGCTTCCCTTGTGGCCTCCTCCAGGGCAATGAGGTTAACAAGCTAAGCAGTTTTGCTCCTGTCTGTGGCCTGTCATATAAATTCTGCACGGACGAAAAGAGAAATAAAACAATCCTGGCCTTTCATCACTATGTCAGCAGCACATGTAAATATTGAGAAGTTGTATGCATTGGTGCTGGCTGCTCTTCAACACTATTAGTATTTCTTATATTCAGAAGCAGCATGCACCTTCAGGGAGGTCAGCTGGTGTTCAGGTCTGGAGGTCTGTGATCTGCACTCATCTTGCTCGGAAACTCAAATGCTTTACACCAGGTTCATCTGGTCAGTATTTTAGCCATTAACAATTTCTGCCACTCTTCAAAAACAGGAATTCTTCTTTCTTTCAGCCTCAAACGGAATCTCAATATTACCTTCTCAAGGTAGCCTCCATCTCAATGTCAAGCTTCTGCTTCTGCCAACTTTGAACTTCCAATGGAAATGAAAATGGCTGCTACCAAAATGGTTGGCATCATCCTTTTAAATTATGTCCGCACTTTCTAAGTTCTGCATCCATCCCATGGTTCTGATGATTGTGAAGACTACATCTTTTTATTTCCTTTATTTTTGAGCTATGGTCTAAGATACTGTTTTAAACAAAGAGAACTATTCAAAGAGATGACGATAACTTTAAAAATTATGGTTACTGAAACACAGATTGTATACAATGTTGTGTTTTCCTGGCACATAGAGCAAAAGCAAACATCACAGATCCAATGAGGGACGACTGCTTGGCAACAATGCTTTGGTTGGGCCCTGTCCAGGTGACCATGGTTTGTGTGGGGCTAATGCAGCTGAGAACCATCGAGCTTGCAAAGAGAAAGCAAAATTCTTTCTCCATATCTCTTTTATTTGGATGCATCAGAAAGTCTCCAGAAACAGCACCTTCCTCAACAAGTTCCTTTGTTTGAAGGAAAAAGGGAAAAATCACCTTGGAAGATTTTGAAAGGGGCAAATTCTCGACTAGTACTTGAAGGACTGAATATCAGTTTTCAAACAACCTTGTGTTAACATCAAAGAACTGAAAGGGAAATAAATAAAACAATTAATCAACTCCCATGGTCCACAGCAGCATTATGAACTGTTTCCATGATTTTTAAATTTATTTTTGCATCTTTAATATCCAAGTCTTTTCTGTTGTTGTGTGTCTGTACGTAAAAAAAGGGGAATTTAAGAAGCGGTAAAATTTAATTGCAAGAGTATAAGCGAGCAATTCATGTTTGCTAATTGTCATTGATTAAAGACAGTTTGCTCATTATAAACAGTAATTTTCTTATTAACAGTTAGTTTTATGTTAACTACAGAAATCTAGTGGGTGTTTTCTTTTAACCAAAGTCGTAAGTCAGGAAAATTGGGGATTTTGGAGACTTTGAATAAGTCTTTAAACATTTGTGATGGCTCCAGAAATAATCAGGCTTGATTTCCAGCATGCTACACCAGTAAGTTATAGCATCACTAATTGGCCACCAAAGCTCTGACCAGCAAATTAGCTGCTGACATGGGGAAAATCACAGGCTATGCCTACCTGGACCTGGACCGTTTCCACCCACCAACCACTTTATGTGCAACCTTAGGAAGGACATCAAGGCCTTAGTGAATGTGTAGATGCAATTTATTAGAATTGTGGTAGGGATGAGAAACTCCAACAATGTCGAAAGTGTGAAGAGCTTGATGTCCTCAGGTCACAGAATGTTGAGGATATTTGATAGCAAAATCAAAGTTTTGATAGAGTAAATAAAGCGTCAGTAATCAGATTTAGGGTAATTGGTAAAGGAAGCAGAGGCAACAAGAAGAATAATGTTTTAATATTGTGAGCTTTAGTGATTTGAAATGCACTTCCTGAAAGAGTAGCGCCATCAGATACAATTGCAACTTTATTAGATAAATTCTAGGATGGGGGGGGGGGCGGTGTTGGATGTGCAAGGTTATAAGGAGTGGGACTCTTTTGAAAAAAACAGATTGAATGTTGCTCTCACGAGAATGATGATCTAGTGGCCTCAACTGTTATGGGGCTAATGCCCAGTTGATATTCACACGGAAAAATCAGAAACCTGGCTGGATAGTTTTTTTTCAAGTTTTTGTTACCAAAGTAAGGTTTTCGTAAAATGTAAGCACAGTGTTGCAGTTTTTGTTTCAATAATACGACAAGACAAACGTTTAGCAACAGAAATGAAGATCAAAAGAGAAGAAAAACACAATTCACTTGTAATACAGATCCAAAGATTTTAAACACCCAGCAGAAATAACCCAAGCAGTCTATAGATTGAAAAGAAACAAGAGCTTTATATTGGAATCAGTGCACCCTGTTACAGCTTATAAACATTGTTCCAGTTCTCAGAGCATTTAACGCTGTACTCAAGCAAAACCCAGTCCAGCTCATTTCCAAGAGCGATATAAACTCTTTAGTTTGAAGGGCTTGAAATAATTAAAAATTCAACTCATCTGCTGGAATTCTAGATAACTCTTTCTCAATTATTATTGTGTTCCTGACTTAGCTTTCTTCCAAGTGCTATACTATCTCTGATGCAAATTCAATTTGTTTTATCATTTCTTTTAAATTTCAGAAACTTCACTTCTATTTCCACAAACTGTACCCCAGTTCTCCAGTCTGGGATTAATAGTAACTTCTTATTCTACAACAGTTTCATTAATATAAACTTACTTTCATGGGAACGTTGCTCAGCATGTTACACAGTTGAAAGAATTCTCAGCACTTTGGAGTTTAATACATACTTTTCCTTAAACACTTTCCCAGCGCAAACTAAAAATAAAAGTCAGAATCTAGAAAGTCACTAGGCTGCTGAGTTTTTCCCTGGGAACGCTGGGTAATTTCCCCACTTGAAATTACGGGTAACTCCAACCACAGAGACAAACGCTTGTGTTTAATTTAGAATTACAAAAATGCAAACTTGCAGTTAACAATATTAAAATAAACATATGGATAGATCTTATAGTTTCATCAAGCATGCAATACCATTTTCAATATTGGACGGAAGCCTTGGATAGGGAAAGTACTCTGTTGACAGGACACAAAGGAGAGATTGGTATTAGTTGACTTGATGCTCATCATGCTAGGTAGCAGTACAGCATACTGATCTTCTATGTCAATGGAAAATTCAACAGGGAGTGAATTCATTTGACTTCTGCTGCCTCACAAATAGATGTTTTACTGGGGACCTTAAAAGAGGAATGCAGAATAAGTATCAGATAGAGAAAGTAAACTCAAGAAAATAATGTTAGAATTGTCAGAGCCATAAGGCAACATAAATTCAGAGTCATGAAACACAAATTTAGAGTCTGGGTTCAGAAGTATTTCCTTACAGAAAAGGATATGCCTTTCAGAAAGGTGGCTGAAGCCAGGATACTATATTACTTTGAGAAACAATGAAATGTTGTAATCAACAAGAATGCCTTACATTTGTAGAACATATTCAGTGTGATGAAACATCTCAAGATACTTCGCAGTAGTATAAGACAAAGTATAATTCCCAGCCACACAAGGTGAGAAGGTCAAATGATCAAAAACTTGATCAAAGAGGTAGACTTTAAGAAGTGCACGTAACAAGGAAAGTGAAATAGACACGCAGAGAGGTGTAGCAAAGGATTTCCCAGAGCTTGGGCCTTGGCAGCTGAAGGGATGGTCACCAATAGCAACAGCGATGACGATTAAGTTGCATGAGATGCCAAAATTAGACAAGTCCAAATATCTTGGTGGATAGTGGAGTTGGAGGAGATTACGGAGACATGGAGGGATTTGAAAACAAAGATAAGAATTTAAAATAAAGACTTTGCTGAAAAGAAGATGAAAATATTTGGCACAAGAAAATGCATAAATTGGAGATTGGAAGTGAATCCCAGGACCAAAGCAACACTAAGGTCGCAACAGATCGGCTTAGTCTGAATCTTGCAAGGGAGAGGGATGACAATAGGACTGTTATTTTGGATTAATGGTATAAACCATCAGGAATGGTAGGTTATGGGAGAACATTGAAAAGGCACTTTTGTTTGATGAAAGCAATTAATTTTCATTGACACATTTGAACACAAAGATCTTATCACTTTACATTGTGGAATATTAACTGATTGAAGACATGTGGACAATTTGACTCTGTTGTGATTTTTCAATAAGCTCTGTTTAATGCCATTTACAAGTTCGCTGATGACACCACCATAGTCAGTCGAATCTCAGATAGCAACGAAACAGACCACAGACGGGAGGTGGAAGACCTGAAAAAATAGTGCACTGAGAACAATCTAGCCCTCAATGCCGGCAAAGGAACTCATTATTGACTTTTAGCGGGATGTTACTCATACCCCCCTACACATTAACAGCACAGACATGGAACAAGTGGAGAGTGTCAAGCTCTTGGGAGTGATCATCCACACCAAGCTCTTCATTTTGATGCACTGGTTACAAAGGCCCAACAATGTCTCTTCTTCCTCAGGCAGCCGAGGAAATTTGGCATGACGGTGAATACCCTTGCCAATGTTTATAGGTGCGCCATCGAGAGCACTAGCTGGTATGGCAACTGTACCATTCAAGAGAGTGGTGAACTCAGCCCAGATCAATCACAAAGGCCAATCTCCCATCTTCAGAATCTATCTACCAGGCCTGCTGTCAAGGAAAGGCTGCCAACATTCTTAAAGATCCCTTCCACCCTGGCAATGTTTCCTACAACCTCTACCATCGGGGAGAAGGTACAGAAGCCTGAACACACCCACCAGCCGGTTTCATAACAGTTTCAACCCTACTATTGTTAGAATACTGAATGGACTCTCAAACTCTTAACATTCGCCTGGACCTGTGTTTTTGTTTTTGCTGCTGTTTATCTATTATTTATTATCTATGCTACTTAACTATGTTATCTGCCTGTATTGCTCGCAAGACAAAGCTTTTCACTGTGCCTTGGTACATGTGACAATAAATTCAATTCAATTCATTCAATGATGGATTGTCATAAAAACATTACCACTAGACCTACTAGAAGCAGAATGTCTATGTACAATAACTTCAATTATGTAAAAATATAAAAACAAGAACATACATAAGTGCATGAATCTAAGAGGCAATACCTAGGTATATAGATGTGCCTAGTGAACAAAACCCCAAGTTTTGCTGGAGTGCTTGGCTGAAAGAGGCTATTTAAGAAAAATAAATTTTAGATAATAAAATTATAGTGCATGCAAGTGGTAGAATTCATTGAACTGCAGGGAAAGACAGTGGGCAGCAGAATAAGGGTAAATAAAGGAGATGGGCAGGAGAGGGAAGAAGGAGGTAGGAAGTCTTAAGACTTTGGTTCAAGACAGACTGATTGAGAAGGCGACCAGGTCAAGAACTGCATTCTGACTTCGGTTTTCCATGACAGTTTATTACAGTATTACATTATTTTTTTTTAAGTCTAAGAACTACAGTATGGGTATTAAGAGATGTACCAGACTCTGATTGCTGCAATGTTGAAAGACGATTCCATGGCACGGTGGCATAGTGGTTAGCATTGCTGCCTCACAGCACAAATACCCAGGTTCGATTCCAGCCTCAGGCGACTGTGTGGAGTTTGCACATTCTCCCAGTGTCTGCGTGGGTTTCCTCCGGATGCTCCAGTTTCCTCCCACAATCCAAAGATGTGCAGGTTAGGTGAATTGGTCGTTCTAAATTGTGCATATAGTGTTAGGTGCATTAGTCAGAGGGAAAATGGGTCTGGGTGAGTTATTCTTTGGAGGGTCGGTGTGGACTTGTTGGGCCGAAGGGCCTGTTTCCACACTGTAGGGAATCTAATCTAAACTCTATGACCTAGTGCTGGTCAGTCAACTCCACGTTTCTCTATGTGTGTTTCTAATGTTGACATGGCTAGGTTTCAGGCTTCTGCCTAAGTCTAGAGGGTTTTTTTCTGCCTTTTTCTCTCTTAATCCTGCTCTCAATGTGCTACTGATGTCCAATGAGGAGCAGCTCTGTGACATCACAAGATCACTCCAGGGTCCTAAAGCCCTTACAACAGGGGAGAAAAAGAACTGGAGAGGGGAGGCACAGAGAGAGAGATTGGGCCTGTGACCCTGCAAGCACTACTGCTAGACTCTATAAGTGCTAGACTCTGCACCTCAAGTTCAAGAAAGGGAGGAAAGAAGGGAATCAGGCAGGAGAGGCTGGTTACTAGGCGCGGGGTGCAGTGAGACACACAAGGCAGCAGGGGACAGGACTACAGGAGGTCTTACCAATGCAGTTGAAAGCACACAAGTCTGTGGAGGTTAGGGTTAGAGAAAGTGGAAGACAGGACACCACAGGGGAACATGAAGGTGCATTGAAGTTGATGAGTCCCCTCTGTGCCTGGGGATGGGAGTGAAACTGAGACAATTTCAAGAGGCAGAAACCTTTTGACCCAGAGATGGGAAAGGGAGCGAGATAGATGGAGTGGAAAATATATTAGAGAAAACACACGAATTAGCAGCAGGAATAAGCCATTCAATCCTTGAGCCTGCACATTTTAAAAAAAAAAGTACTCAGGGATATGGTGTCACTGGCTGGGCCAGCGTTTATTTTTTATTTCAAATAAAATCATGGTTATGGTCTCAATTCTACCTACCTGACTACTTGCCATTACCCTCCAATTGTCTGCCCATCAACAATCTAACCCATCCTTGTTAATGTGAACAGCACTGATAATACCCTAATTTCAGTCAATTGCTAGATTGCATCTTGCCAAATATGTGTTTACTTGAAGAATATGAAGGCTATTTTTAAACCATCGAACAATACGCACAACTGAAACTGCACAATATGGCCATTCCAATATAAGTCAAGTGACAAAGGAGGATAGGATCTTTGCAGCCACATAAAAATTAACCTTTAATGCTTTCTTAAGTCTAAAGTCACCTGAGCTCTTTACAGTGGTAAGAGCTAAGAGCTGCTGAGCCTGTTTAAGCGTAATTGTTTCCAAAGAACTCAAGCATCATACTGGCCTCGTTTAATTCCTTTCAGATAACTGACTAGAAGTAATGCAGCAACAGCTTAGATTGTAATTTTAGTTTAAGTTACATGCCTTTTTTTAAGAAAAGAACTCTAGCCAATTAGTTGTCATGTTCTAATTATTCAAGCTTCTATGCAAACTATGCCCAGAAAGTTAAAATGGGAAAGAAGCTTCAACAAGAAAATGCTTTCACTGTATTTGAGATAAAAGCACCACAGAGCTTTGATCACCAAATAGAAAGAATCCTTGCTGTAATAGGATTACAATGAAAAAAACAGAGTTCAATGACATTGCTACTGGTCACAGAACCATATGATCAGTCTATTTTGAAGGTTATATCTTGATCACAGATGTATTTGTATTAAATAAGTGTAAAAAAGTTCAATATTTTCGGTCATCATTAACTTGCAGCTACTGACAAATTATCAAAGCAACTGCCCCCCCCCCCCCCCCCCACTTTTTGTAAATTTCATGAATTATCTTCCATCGCATTGTGCTAGAGATTGTGCTTAAAATATAACATGGTGGCCATAGAAATTTGTACGTTACTTAACTGAGAACTATCTTAATTTCTTTTTTGGTATTTTAAAACAATGATAGAGCAAAACAAGGTTTGCACTGTTTTTCTCACATTTTAACCAACATCTCAGAATAACATGTTCCCTCCTGACTCAAAGTCACTGTCTCCATAGTTTGCTACTCAAATTTTCAGAACTAAAAAGGGGCAAAATTGAGACAATAGAATTCATTTTCCATTGTATATTACAAATGTAAGCAAAACTCCATATCTACTGTATGTGAGACCAATATCAATTACCATATTTTTCTTCATTTGGAAGACAGCTTTTCCTCCTTTACATTGAAATTTTGATCAGTGGATTGTCAACATATTGCTTACTTTAAAAAAGTCTTAGACTTCTCAACCATACGTATTCAGGAACAAAATTCTTCCAAAAACAATTCTGTTTTCAAAAAATGGGGGATTTTAACTTTTTAAAAAACTATGATTTATTACAATTTTATTAAGGTTATGCAATTTCAATCAAGGAATCATATTACAATGGAACATTTGGTTTCTTACTAGAAGCCACTGAACAATCTTTCAGGACCAAAGTCTACAATTGGGCTCCTTTGATAAAGCAGCAAATTTACAGCTGAGCCATACAGATCATAAGGTCCAAAGTTTAATCCCCAGTTTGCTATGTCAGCAAAAGCAGCAAATTGGGCACTATAATTAGCCTCAGCACCGGGGGTTATGAAGGACACAAGCAGCAAGATCCTGTCCACTACCTGACGGTTCCTGCCAGAAAGTGCATAGAAACTGGTTGACAACAAAACTGAATTCAACTACACAATTTCCCTTTTTCAGTGTCGAACTTCCATCATCAATGTTCACACATAAAGAATGGTTGTATAATAAATTTTGATTAACTCAGCCTGTCACACAAATAAAAGGGTTTAGGGTAATGCAAAGACTTGCTCTACCTGGCTTCAACCCCAATTGTTGCAATAGGTTCTTAACTTGCAAGTCTCCCATCAGCCTTTGTTCAAGCCTTGAGGGTTAATATCAGGAAGGTCAGGATTTGGGCTGTGTATATAACCTGATGGTTTTAAATTCATGACCCAACCAGTTTTCACCAGGTGTGTGTGGTTAGGATTATATCAATTCACTCACCATCATCTTTAGCAGTTTATCCCAGATTGGGTGCACAGCGGCTGGGGAAAATCGCTGTTGCAGTTTTCCAATCTGCAACTACTCTATTTTACCAAGCTTTTGACAATAGGCTGGATAGTTAGCCTGCCTCTTCCTGCCATCACACCATTTTGCCAGCTGCAGGAAAACTAGCAATCACCCACCATGAACTCAATCTAAACATAAATGACAAATTAAGGGTCAATTCCTACTTCTACAGGCATTCAGTCTGCAACAGGAGCCAGTGAAACCTGGCTACTCCTGGGAAGCTTTGGGTGAACAGGAGAGCCTTTTCTTTGGGTATTCCATGGCCAGGTAGGGTTCCTGACAGCAATAACACCACCTGGCCACAGAAAAAGCCACTACCTGTCACTCACCACCCTCCCCCCGCCACCAACACCCGCCCCAACCTTAAGGCCTGTCTGACTGCTGCTGGAGTTCCTGAGCCCATTTACCCTCATCATGGTTGCCCAGTCATTGAGATGATCATATCCCGCAGCCTCAAATAGGAATAATGTCAAGGATCAACCCCTCAGTTGACCTGTTTGTCTTAGTGCACTACCTGCCTCAGAAGGGTCACCACCTGCGATTTGCTCCTGATAATTGGACCTCAGAGTCCTGGTAAAATTCAACTGAATGGTGCCACTTGCAAGTAACTTGAAAGCAAAGCTGTTCAAATAAAAATGCCATATTTATCGAACATTAAAAAGCTAACAGATTATCTGGCATCAGGTGGGGTAAATACTCGAAAGGCATATGGAGGGGCAGCATGTGGAAGTTATCATGCAGGGATTCTAAATTGAATAGTTCATTGGTTCACACATCAGTAAGGAACAGGGTTAATAAACAGTCTATAACACTCATTTGAAGAATGACTTTAGCCCTGATACTGGGATGGTGATGTTTGTTTTGAATTATACCTCCAGCAGTATTAAGATGTCAGGGCAGAAAGTCACTTTTTTTGGAACAATTTTAAGCAGTTCACATTTAATGTAATTAGTAAATCCAAAAGCCTGAATTTGTTAGTTGTTTCTTCCAAACCTCAGGTGCATTAGCATTGAGGAATAATCTTTGGCCTGCCAACTCTGACAGCCAATATAAATAAACAATTATGAGTACATCAAGCAAGGTTAGTGGCCTAAGAACAATTACAAGTTTCAATTAAATCAATCTAGAAGCTACTTGAAATCTTTTTCCCAACTTCATATTACTGCAAGTAGCAGTTTTGTCAACATGTTTGTGTGTCAGCAACAACAGATAAGATTTGTATTCTTAGCAGTACTTTTTCCTCCCTTTTCTCTCCTGAATGTGCCAAACTACAGGGTTATACGGGTCTCCAGACATCCTGTTGGTACGTCATCCAAGTGTTATGCATCAGTGTCTGCACAAAGGCACTGTCCAGCAGGGGTCACAGAATAGCAATCAGGATCAGCTGATTGATTATTACAATTGGCCTCAGTATCTTTAGGCAAGGGAGGGGAAAAAGAATTACTGCTAACTCAGAAGGAGCATGGATCAGAGGGCAGCCTGCTGTGTTAATTGTGCAGAGCGATATGGTTTATTAAATCAGAGGTTCCTCGGCTCCAATTTGGAAACTAGAGGTTAATGCTCCAAAACAGAAAGAAATACTTGGGAAGACATCCTATAGATACAGCAGGCTATGATGATCTGTTCTGCTCAGAACCCACAATTTTCATTTTATAGTATATTACATTACTAACCAACCTTAGAAACTGTTGTCTCGAATATTTTTGTTCAATGGTCTATTAAAGTGATGTCAATAAGGTTAGATAAGTCTATGGTGAATATAATGAAAAAGTTGAGTGTTGTGGAATGTTGCCATGTGGATGAACATTGATTTCATATTAATCAGGTCAAAGAAAGCAGAAGTACCAATACTGTGCAATGTGGTTTGCTGCCCAGGGACAAACACAGCGGTGCATATTTTCTCACTCAAGAAAATTGATATCATCAAGCTCAAAGCAACCTACTTGTCTGGTACCACATTCACAAGCACTCACATTGTTCACCATTACTGTCTACAAAATGCACCCAAGAAATTTGCCAAAGATCCTTAGACAGCACCTTCTAAACTCACAACCACTTCCATCTAGAAGGACAAGGGTAACAGATATATGGGAACACCACCAAGTTCCCAACCAAGCCCCTCACCGAGATTTGGAAATATATCACAATTCCTTCAGTGTTACTGGTTCAAAATCCTGGAACTCCCTCCTTAAGGGCATTGTAGGTCCACCTACAACATGTAGACTGCAGCGGTTCAAGAAGACAGTTCACCATCACCTTCTCAAGGGCAGCTAGGGACAGGCAATAAATAGTGGCCAGCCAGCCATGCCCATGACTGACTGAATAGAAAAAAAAAATTCTAATGGTATTTCTCCAGATTAATAAGGGCTTGAACCATCTTAGCTGGGAATTTTAAGGAAGATCAGTAGATTTTTTGCAAGAAAACCATATAAATTTAAGTCACCTTTTGCCTTTCTAATGCATGTGCAGACTCGGAGATGACCATTGCACATTAATCAGCAATTTTATGCCTTTACCAGCTTTATATAAAAAAATTTATTTACCGATAAAATTAGGGATCCCCATTCAATACAAATTGGTATTTTTGCAAACAACTATTATCTCTTTTTCACATTCACTTAAAAGGCCTCCAACAGAAATGTTACTCTGACTGTTCTCAACTGTTTCCATTTTTATCCTTGGCCTGTGCAGACTTAACCGACTTCAGCAAAGATGTCAGTGGGACCACAATTGGAGCCAAAATAAGCCTAATCTCTGTCCACTGACCCATGGTAGATAGTGAATGGTTCAGAACTAGCCCAGCAGAGATAGCCTATTAAACACATTCCCTGTTGTCTAATCTCTCAAAGAATTGCTAAGAATGCAGACATTCTGCAGCACATTAGAAACAATGCCTCAGGACATATCACCATCTCCAGGAGAAAGGGGGAGAAAAGGAAGAAATCTGTCATGGACTGGAACAAAATGATGCTGTGCACATTTTGAAGACAAAGTGCAAAATTATAGGTTGCAATGTCTTTGCACAGCTCATTAGGCCTCAAGTATGCTATTCCACTGTACCATTCACAAATCTGAGATTTGGAGAAAAAAGTGATTTAATTTCCTGCTCTACTGTGCCTATCATTGATATATCAATGGTGCACTCTGGAGTTGAGTACTGACCAGGGAAATGTCAATGAAAGCCTGAAGGCACTTCAAGATTTAAACATTCTAGAGCTTATCTTAGGCTTAATGTGAAATTTTATACCTTATCTCAGCCTGACTATAAATACAACGGGTTTGTTTCACACTTCTATGTAACGGATGTAGATATTGGGTTGAATCTTATCAAAAATGAAATAACTGTAACTGTTGTCGAGCTTCATGGAGATTTTCCTTTTCCGTATGAATTCAGGAGAGTTTTCTCACATGATCATCCCAAACTCACCTCATTAACCATGCATACAGTTCCCTGCTTATGCTGTTCCCCTCGTTGCCATGGGCAGAAGTACTCTGTCACTGTCAAACCTCCCAGGACTTTTGGCACTGACTGCAAATTTAAAAGCCTGCTGTGCACTCAGTCAAGTGCTTGCAATCCAAAGCTGCCTTACGTGGTCCTTGAGAACTGTCTCAAAGATGGTAAATTGATGCATTGGCTAGTGGATGGGGTCCTGAAGGTCCTGGGGTCATCCCATTCTCCCAGGACTAGCAGGGGAAGCCACAACTCCAGAGCCTGCCAGCTTGGTCCAAGGCTGCCACTTGGGTCAGTGGTCACCATGGTCCCGAAAAATGCCTATCAGTGTAGGAAGAAGGTCAATTGCCTTCTCTGCTCTGTCAGGGTAAGTGCCACCACCTTCTTTCTGCCACCTCACTATCTTTGTTACTGCACTCATCTCTCACCAAGGCTTATGGTCTATCACTGCATGTGACATGCTTCCTCAGTCACTCTTATCCATCCCAATCCCCAAAGTATTAACCCTGCATGGCCTCTGCATGGCCTATTAACTCTCTCAAGATACCTGACATTTTCCTCACTTGCACCAGCACTAACAGCTATGCTACGCATTTTCATCTCACTTATCCCCTTTGTCCCTTCATGTATAAAGGGAGGATCTTGTCCCTCACTGGCAAGGACTGTGGAGACACTGAAAAATCTGTCTAAGCAACCAAATAAGAAGCATTTTTATTGTTGTACTACTTTCCCATTACCCACACTGTGAATATATTCTTAATAAGACACAACCTCTACCCACATGATGCATTTGCTCATTTCCTGTCGGCATGAATGGAATTAACATGACATTCGTTGCCAAGAGAGCGGTCCCACAAGACAGTTCTCCTCTAACTGAGGAAGAGATCATGGATACTTCAGATGCTCACTCGTGAGAATCGGATCTCGCGTTTAATGCTTTGCTGGTAAATGGACATTTTGCTCTAGATATCAACAAGCTACTCACTAGACTGCTCATTTGATCTTTCCAACTTTATGATCATAGCCAACATCATTACAACACTGGGAAGATACCTCCTATTGTGTCTGGGCATTTTTGGAACATTGGGACTGGGTTGTATTCTAATGGCATTTAATTCTACAGTACCTAATTAACTTGAAAACAGATTATTATTGAATAAATCCAAATTTAGTATATATTAAAAGGAAAATTGCTGTTTTTATTTTTAAAACAATTACTGCAAATATGTGACCACATTTTGATGCAAATCAAAAATTATGGACAGCACCACTGATTTTCAGTAATACTCCAGATTACAAAAAAAATTAACATTTGTGAAAATAATTCTGATTTTTTCACAAGGTAACAGAACTACATTTTAATTAAAATCAGAAATAATCAACTTCCAATCTAAACAGCGATTCAAATCCCCTTTTATTGTCTTTTTCCAGAAAATGTAGACACATGTAGGGGCATACCTCAATGGCAGAGGGGATGGGGCTGGACATCATTTGGTACCTCAGCACAGTAGTTATTTTACTGGTCTTCTATACACTGACTATCTCACTGTGAGGGGCATCTATGAGATTCTAATTGTGTTTAATTGGAGCACCAAGAATTAGAACCCAGCTGATGTTTTCCTTTGTAGCCAGAGGTTGCAGTGCAAAATTTTGCAACCATCACATCGTAGCTAAGAATCAATTACTTCAGTACGGATCCTGGGTGGAATTTGATCTCTTTGACCCAGCGGCATACACAATGGCCTCTAGCGATTCTGTTAATAAATTACTGATCAATTAGCCTTTTTAAAATGGTGATTTATAACTTACACACTGCAGGATTTAATTTGTGGTACTTCTATTTGTTAAAATCTGGAACATTACATGGGAGTACAGAAGTGTAAATACATTACAGCTCCAGGAATTGCAAAGAATGGTGAGGAGACAATCAATCTCAAGCTTCAAAGCTTTGAGGAAGGGCCTGGGATTTAGAAGGTAAATTAATCTTATGTTCAATGTCCAAAGGATGTAAAATCACTACAAATATATTAAATAAAGCTACATTATTCACACAATCTACATTCTAATCATAATTAAGGCCAAATTAAATGGAATAGTAATCTTGTAATTTGCAGTCAACAATATTGTGCCATAATTGATGTTAGAAAATGAAACAAAGGTTCAGTAGACAACTTGTTATTTATACAAGCTGCATTGACATGTTGCTGGTAGCAGCAGTCTATATGATTAACTTTTAACCTCACTATAAGCCAAGCATTTTAAAAATAA
This sequence comes from Chiloscyllium plagiosum, assembly GCF_004010195.1. Lineage (NCBI taxonomy): Eukaryota > Metazoa > Chordata > Chondrichthyes > Orectolobiformes > Hemiscylliidae > Chiloscyllium > Chiloscyllium plagiosum. The sequence continues at coordinate 30,464,584 of NC_057718.1, read as the reverse complement.
ACTTGGGAGATAAAAGCACAGTATTTCCAGAACTGCTATTACTAATGTAGTTGATTACAATAGTGCACAATAAGCTAGACCAGGTTCCAAAGAGTCATACTGCAAACTATTTTATGGCATTGAATCCGGACCAGACAAGCCTATATCATTAAGACAATTCCATGACATAATGATGTGATGTTCTTGTATAAAGATACCCATCTTGCCTTCGATCACATTCTTAGTGCAATTGAGTCAGTTTAGTCTGTCGGTGACATGTGCAATGTGAAACAAGATCAGTATGCACAGAACCCAGACTGTGCATGATATAATAAACTTACAAACAGTTACAAATGTGTAAATAAACTTCAAAAGCCCTACTATTTGAGGTTTCTGTTATGTGGGCTAACATATAATCGGTCACAAATCACACCCCAGAATTCAAAATGTTAATTCTGCTTCTTTGTCCACAGATGATGCCTGGCCTCCTTATCATTTGTATTTCATACTTACAATAGACAAGACAGTGCAATTTCCTCTACTACACTGCCAAAACGAATCATTTCATGGAATCTATTTGCTGTTTCTTTTTCCAGTGACTGAAATGTTTACTTTTTAAAAAGAATGGTTCAAAGAAGTTTTTTTCAAAAAGCAGCATGTATTTCCTAATGACAATATTACATTTATCCACAGAGTTTCTTATGCATCTTTCAATGCCTTAATGTTTTGTTTAAAGCCTAAGTGACTCTGAAAAGACTAAAGAGTTAAAAAGTCACCACAGGGCAACACAATGCTTCAGTGGTTAGCTATGCTGCCTCACAGCACCAGGGACTTGGGCAACTGAGTGAATTTTGCACTTTCTCCCCGTGTCTGCATTGGTTTCCTCCAGGTGCTCTGGATTGCTCCCACAGTCCAAAGATGCATAGGTGGACTGGCCATGCTAAACATAGTGTACAGGGATGTGCAGCCTAGGTGGATTAGCTATGGGAAATGGATTGTTACAGGGATAGGGTAGGCAGGTGGTTCTGGATGGGAGGTTCTTTGGAGGGTCAGTGTGGACTTGATGGACTAAATGGCTTTCTTCCATAGTGTAGGGATTCTATAATTTTATGTAGTCTTATTAGGCCATAGGATTGCCCTCTCATAAGAAGAGATGACTGGTAGTGATTTAACCTGAGAGGCACCACATTTCATGCAAAGGGAAAGGTTGAGAAGGCAAGTCCTTGGTGGTAACCTCAGCTGGTGTAGAATCGAACCCATGCTATTGGCATCTCACCATTTAGCAAACCAGCTGTCCAGCTACAGAAACAGTAGTTGCTGGAAGCATCTGTGAAGAGAAATCAGAGTTAACATTTTGGGTCTGGCAACCCTTTCTCAGCTGTCCAGCTAACTGACCTAACCAAACCCCAAACCAAAGAGTTGTCAGCAAAATTGTTTGAAGATTTTCTTCTGTCAGCGACAAGAAACATCTACAGTAAGAACTGTACCATTTAAAGTCAACACTTCAATTAACTGGATTCTTTTCACATAGTATTAAAATACATTCAGCTGTTACTTGCTCTACTAAGACAGGAATCACCTCCCATTTATTGGTTCCATTTCAAGCAGCTTATGTCTTTGAAGACATTCATTCCTTGTGTCATGTCCACAAAACACAAAAGAAATCAAATAAATAAAGAATTTACAGCATATTATGCAACAGTGGACTTGGCTATGTTGAGAAACAGGCTACAGCATAGTCTAGTCTAGAACTAGGGGTGCAGGAGAGATGTTAGGAAAAACTTCCACATACAAAGGATGGAAGATGTTTGGAACTCACTTCCATAAATGACAGTGGATGCAAATCAGTTGCTATTTATAAATTTGAGTTATGCAACAGATAAGCCATGATTTTACTGAATGGTGGAACAGACTCAAGGGTACACCTTAGACTCAAAAAAATTTGAAACCTGCTTCAAAGACAGTGAATAGCACAAGTCAGCTCTCATCAAATATGCTCAACTTACTAACCAGCACTTCCAACGGTCCAATTCTAGATTGATCTCATCCGTCAGCATGTAAACTAGCATGTGAGATATGTTAGATAGATCACGGAGATCTGCCAAATCATGTCCCCTCGCTAAGGAAGTGGCTTCTTCTGTTTTCCCAAAAGACTTTAAAAGGAACTAGAGAATGGACTCTCAATCCTTTTTAAAAGCATTTGATGAATTTATAATTACAATGACAATTGTCGTATTAGGAACTCCTCATGTCAAAACAAAAGCAGCATACATGGAAATAAATAGCTGTTACTATCTGAGAAACAGCAACTAGAAATAGGAATATTCCTATTTGAAAGAGAAAGTAGAGTTAGTCTGTATTCGGTTGATGATTAGAAAATGGATTGGTTAATGAAAATTATTTTATAAAAAATAATTATGGATGTGCATAATCAGTTTAATAGTGGTTTCTAAACCTTTTCTGAGTCATTTTTTAAATTTAAGAGCTTAGAAACTGCATTTTGGTGAATTCTAATTGCTCTATTAGGTAATATTTATTTACTTATGGGCACTGAGTTTATTGGAATTAGGGCAAAACTGCAGGAGTCGATCTTTTCATCAACCTATTCAGAGGTGTTATTACACACCTCTATTGCAGGTGAGGCCTGAACCTAGGTCTCTCGGGAGTGGGTGATGGATAGCTCCAACAGCACTTGAGAAGCCTGAAAGTGGTACAAAGCAACCCATTTTACTGGTACTCCCTTCAGAAACATTCAACATTAACTGTCTTCACCAGCAATGCACACCGGTGACAGTGCGAAGCATTTACAAAGGCAGTGCAGCAATTTACCACAGCTCTTACAATAATATATTCCAACTCATGACCTCCACCACCCAGAAGGTCAAGCCCAGATATACAAGGAGTATCATCACCTGCAAGTTCCTCTGCAAGCTACACTCCACCCTAACTTGGAATGATATTGCCATTTCTGCACTGTTGCTAGGTCACAACAATCTAACTTCTTTCCTAACAGCACTGTAGATGTTTTACACCCAAATGATGTAATAATACTTTCAGTTAGCAGATCACCACTGGCTTGATCTCCATGGTAATTAGAGATAGGTAATATTTCCTGACCAGGTCACCCACCAATGTTCCATAAACAAATTAAAAGACTGAGGTAAACTGTGGTACCTCACATTAAATGGTATAAACTGGAAGAAAATTGAACATCCCTCAAAAAAAGACAGTGCAACTATCCTGATGTTCAGGAGGTGCCAAAAGTGGTGATTCAGTTCTTTCAGATGATTTTGCTATGCTAATGAAGGGAATGATGGGGAATATCCAAGTTACTTCTGTGGGAGAAGAGGAGAAATCCATGCTGGAAATACTCCATCATGATGAGGAGGGAAACGTACTTTCAATTAGAAGTCAATGTAATTTTGATGTACAATAATATGAGAAGGCCCTTTATGGAATCACAGTCGCTAATCACTGAGAATTTTTTTTATGAATGTAAAAGAGTCACAGATGTACAGAAAGGAAAACTTGTCCATGCCACCCAGATATCTAACCTAATCTAGTCCACTTTGCTAGCACTTGGCCCATATCCCCCTAAACCCTTCTATTCATATACCCATTCAGATGCCTTTTAAATGTTATAATTGTATCAGCCTCCACCACCTCCTCTGGCAGCTCGTTCCATTCACGCACCACCCTCTGCGTGAAAATGTTGCTCCTAGATCTCTTTCTCCTCTCATGCTCAATCTTTCTCCTCTCATGCTAAAACTACACCCTCTAGTTCTGGACTCCCCCACCCCAAGGAAAATATCTTGTCTATTTACCCAATTCATGCCGCTCATGATTTTATAAACCTCTATAAGGTCAGCCCTCAGTGTCTGACAACTCAGCCTATTCAGCCTCTCCCTATAGTTCAAACCCTCCAACCCTGGCAACATCCTTGCAAATCTTTTCTGAACCCTTTCAAGTTTCACAACGTCCTTCTGATAGGAAGGAGACCAGAATTGCATGCAATATTCCAAAAGTGGCCTAACCAATATCCCGTACAGCTGTAACATGACCTCCCAACTCCTATATGCAATGCTCTAACCAATAAAGGAAAGCATAACAAACATCTTCTTCACTATCTTACCTACCTGAGACTCCACTTTCAAGGAATTATGAACCTGCACTCCAAGGTCTCTTTGTTTAGCACCAGTCCCCAGAACCTTACCATTAAGTGTACAAGTCCTGCCCTGATTTGCCTTTCCAAAATGCAGCACTTCACATTTATCAAAAGTAAACTCCATCTGCCACTCCTCACCAACTGGCCCATCTGATCAAGATCCCATTGTACTCTGAGGTAACCTTCTTCGCAGTCCACTTGACCTCCAATTTTGGTGTCATCTGCAAACTTACTAACTATACCTCGAATGTTCGTATCCAAATCATTTATATAAATGAAGAAAAGCAATGGACCCAGCACTAATCCTTGTGGCACACCATTGGCCACAGGCCTCCAGTCTGAAAAGCAACCCACCCCCATTATCCTCTGGTTTCTACCTTCGAGCCAGTTCCGAATCCAAATGGTTAGTTCTCCCTGTATTTCATGTGATCTGACCTTGCTAACCAGTCTACCATGAGGAACCTTGTCGAGCGCCTTATTGAAGTCCATATCAAGCATGTCCACCCCTCTGCCCTTATCAAGCCTCTTCGTTACTTCTTCAAAAAACTCAATCAAGTTATTGGGACATGATTTCCAATGCACAAAGCCATGTTGAGTATCCCTAATTAGTTGCTGCCTTTCCAAATAAATGTAAATCCTGTCCCTCAGGATTCCCTCCAATGATTTGCCCACCATCAATGCCAGGCTCACCCATTTCTAGTTCCCGAGCTTTTCCTTATCACCTTTCCTAAATAGTGGCACCACATTAGCCAACCTCCAGTCTTCTGGCACCTCACCTGTGAGTATTAATGATACATGTATCTCAGCAAGGGGCCCAGCTATCACTTCCCTATCTTTCCAGATTTCTTGGGTACACCTGATCGGGTTATGGGGATTTATCCACCTTTATGCATTTTAAGACATTCACAAATTTCAATTCATTCTGTGTTAAGTCAGTCATTTTCAGAAAGATTTTTAAACAAATATGCAAAAGCAATGATTTACAGTTCAGATTGCAAAGGACGCAGTGTGAGCCAAGATCTCAGTTATCAGTAAGAAAAATAGGGTGGTTATGGTAGGGGATTTTAACTTTCTAAGCATAGTGTTAAGAGTTTGGATGGAGAGGAATTTAAGAGTGTACAAGAAAATTCAGTATGTGGATGTACCTACAAGAAAAGAGGCAAAGCCTGACCTCCTCCTCTGTAATATGGATATTTTTCAGGATGTCACCAGCCATTTCCTTACATTCTATGTCTTCAAAGCCCTTCTCCGCAGTAAACACTAATGCAAAATACTCCTTTAGTATTTCTTCCATCTCCTACCATTCCACACACACGCTGCCTTGCTGATCTTGAAGGGGCCTTATTCGCTCACGAGTTAACCTTTTGTCCTTAATGTATTTATAAAAATCCTTTGGATTCTCCTTAAACCTATTTTCCAAAGCTATCTCAAGTTCTCTTTCTGCCCTTTTGATTTCCCCTTTAAGTATACTGCCTTTATATTCTTCTAAGCATTCACTTGATCTTTGCTGTCTATAGTTGACGTATGCCTCCTTCTTTTATCTCTTGTTATCGCATTTCTGAAGGCATCCCATTTTCTAGCCGTCCCTTTACCTGCAAACATCTGCCCCCAATCAACATTTGAAAGTTCTTGCCTAATACCATCAAAATTGGCCTTCCTCCAATTTAGAACTTCAACTTTTAGATCTGGTCTATCCTTTTCCAGCAGTGTTTTAAAATTAATAGAATTATGGCCATTGCCCCCAAAGTGCTATCCCACTGACATCTCAGTCACCTGCCCTGCCTTATTTCTCAAGAATAGGTCAAGTTTTGCATCACATACCTTGTATGTACATCCACATACTGAATCAGAAAATTTTCTTGTACACACTTAAATTCCTCTCCATCTAAACCACCAAGTGAAAGAATGGAGGAAAACACTTCGATGCTATTCAGTGGACAAAGTTGAGAAGCATGTGTTAAAACTGAGGACCATTTCTCAGTAGTGTGAAAAGTTTGAGAGTAGCTAAGATTTTCAAATTCATGGTCAAAGTTCAGTTTGACCTAAACTTCTCCATCATTTGACTATCTTTTATGTCATTCCCACTGATGGTGAGGGAAAACATAACAATCAGTTGACAGACAATCCTTCACAGCTGGTCTCCTATCTGGGTAACTGTAGCATGGCATCATCAGAATACATAAGTTTTAATGTTTTCAAGAACACGACTTTCTATCTTGGCCTTCAGTCTCGATAAATTGAGGACTTTTGTGCATCAGCAGAAAAGTATGCAGTTGACAAAGTTATGTGGAAGGGTGAGCTATGAGGGGGTTGCAGCAATGTTTTAATTTGATTTAGACAAGTTGAGTGAATGGTCAAATGCATGACAGATGAAGTATAATGTAGTTAAACATGAGGTTATCCACTTTAGTAGCAAAAATAGGAAGGCTGATTATCATCAGAATGGAGATACATTGGGAAACAAAGTTGCAATGAAACCTGGATGTCCTTGCACAAAAAGTAAGCACGCAAGTGCAGCAGGCAGTGAAGATAGAAAAAGGAATGTTGGCCTTCATAGCAACAGAATTCAAGTACAGGAGCAGGAATGTCTTCCTGTAGTTGTACAGGGCCTTAGTGAGACCACAGTGAGTGAGTATTGTGCGCAATTTTGGCGGCACGGTGGCACAGTGGTTAGCACTGCTGCCTCACAGCACCAGAGACCCGGGTTCAATTCCCGCCTCAGGCGACTGTCCGTGTGGAATTTGCACGTTCTCCCAGTGTCTGCGTGGGTTTCCTCCGGGTGCTCTGGTTTCCTCCCACAGTCCAAAGATGTGCAGGTCAGGTGAATTGGCCATGCTAAATTGCCCGTAGTGTTAGGTAAGGGGTAAATGTAGGGGTATGGGTGGGTTGCGCTTCGGCGGGGCGGTGTGGACTTGTTGGGCCGAAGGGCCTGTTTCCACACTGTAAGTAATCTAATCTAAGTAATCTAATCTAATTTTGGTCTCCTTCTCTGAGGAAGGATGGCTTGGCTGTGGAGTGAGTGCAAGAAAGGTTTAGCAGGCTGATTCCTGGGATGGCACAACTGATATGAAAAGAGATCCGATCAATTAGGATCATATTCAATGGAGTTAAGCACAATGGGTGTGTGTTTGGGGGGGGGGGGGGTGGAATTTCTTGGAAGCTATAAATTCCACAGGTTTAGATAAGAGTCAACACATGAGGGATGTTCCCAATGGCCAGGGGGTCAAAAACTAGGGTCATAGTCTTAGAGTAGATTTAGAACTGAGATGAGAAGAAATTTCTTTACCCATGGAGTAGTGAGCCACAGAAAGTGGTCAAGACCAAAATATTACATGTTTTCAAGAAGTTACATATAGCTGTTAGGGTTGAAGGGACCAAAGGGTCTGGGGAAAAACTGGAACAAGGGCCAAGTTGAATGATCTGTCATGATCATACTGAATGGCAAAACAGGCTTGAAGTACTGAATGCCTACTTCTGCTCCTATTTTCTACATTTCTAGCAGGGAAACAGATTAAAAGGTAGCAAACAAAGTAGGGCTAAGATAAAGCCCTATTATATCCCATTTCATGACCAAGCTTAAATTCAACGTGAAATTGATTGCATATTGAATGTATGACTGAAAATAAATTTGGGTCACAGAGTAGCAGAAATGGACTTTGTGAATTGATAACACGAATAGTGTAAAGGCATATGAACAGAAGACCAAACTATGTTACCAGTTGTGATCAAAGAATGTGTTTCAAAATGTATAAATCAATAGATTTTGGATCCAAGACTAAACAAGGGTACTGGTTATCCAGTTTTACAAATGGTTATACAGATAAAAGGGGACTATAAGTTATTTAGGTGATGAAGGTATGTTCAAGTTGCAAGTACAGCTCTCTGGACATATTATATTTGTTAAAGTTCATCAATACAACAGCAGTATTTGAGTACAGGAAGAACCTGGCTGCAGAGATTTAAAAAATAGATAGTATAGAGAGATTTGAAGAAGATGCAAAGTGGATTTAAATGAAAAGCATCATGAGCCATCAGTAGTCACCAGCATCAGTGGAAAGCGAACTCAGTTATTAACTGCCTTCTCTTGTTATGTATTACTTCTGATGCTTAACAAAATATGAAAACATCAGCAGTCTCCTCGCCAAAATGTGTCTGGTCTTGAACTCTCTTACACCTCCAAAGAAAATTGATTAGCTGTTATAATAAAGCCTTATTAGAATAATTCTGTCAAAAATCTTCCCAGTGACATTGTGGACCACGGTAATTACTGCAATCTCTTCAGTTAACTAAGTTCACTTATAATGTGATGGTATCTACAAGTTTCTAACATGTGAGTTCAAACTTCTTTCTAGGACTTGAGCACAAAATATAGGTAGGTGTTTCAGTGCAATTCTGAGGGACTGCTCTGTTGTTGAAAGAATATCTTTTGGAAAAACTATTAGTTCATATCTTAGCTGCCTCTATAGGTTCAATGTTTTAACTCCCAAGTTCATGGCATTACAGAGGAGCCCAACAATATCTTCATCCAATTCACACAGAAAGAAAGAAAGGAAGAAAGACAGACATGCAAAAACAAACTCCCAGCAGAAATCTTGATTGTCTTTCCTCTCCCCTTCGTCCTGGGACAATTAAACCAACTGTAGTTAGTGTTTAAAACCGTCACAGCCAAGACCAGCCAACTTAGAACTGTACAGTAAAGAAACTTATAAACTTCTACATCACTTGATGCTACAAGGAACCATATGAAAACGATGCAGAACTTTAACTTTTATTGCTGATTTCTTCTTGTATTTCCTCTCACATAACCCCTATACTACACATACACATATATAGCATAGTATATACACTGAGACTTCATTCTGATTCTAACATTATTGCTGAAAATATTGTTAACTCAACCTACAATTATAATACATTTTGTATCACTTTTAAAATGCAGATGTTAAAAGAAATGCTACTATTAATCTGAAATGAAAGCTCACATTTTATTTCAATAGGGTTTTGGGCTGCAAGTTAATCAGTACTTCATTAATCCTGGCCTAGATTAGAAATGAAGTATCATATTATTTTTGTTATACAGGAATGAAACACAGAGTACCAGGTACAATAGAGATTACCTATATGTGCTATATTCTTACTAAATCTTTCAATGCACCATCAGTTTTGACATTTTTCCCTTTATCAGCATTAGAGAAATTAATGGAGGTAAACACTATAGCAGCCCAGGGATACTTCTGCCTAAATTTTGTGATTACATTTTAAGTGCTCCCTGTCACAGATATCATAAACTGATTAAATCATTTCATGCCTGACCCCTACTGACTATGCTAAGTGGTGATGGAGCTATTAATAACTACCCATTTCTGACAGCCGCCCAGGGGCAATGCAGCCTTTTGCGGCAACAGTCTCTCCTTCTCTCTTCACTTTCCCAATGCTAAATATTGATTCGTATTATAAATGTTGTCAAACATGGTGCACAGTTCAACAGATCCAGAGTGGCAGGTCGTCAGCAGCAGCATTAGCAGATGTCAGGTCAGGAATCAAAGGGCCTGCTGGACTCTTTGGGGATGAGATTCATCGATTCTATAAAACCATGAAATAGATCAAGTACTTGAAATGATGGAAGCAGTCATGGCAGAATGAGGATGAACCTTCCTGTGTGATCGTCCCAAGAGAAAAACTTCAGACGTAAGTATTGGTTTATATCTCTTCATTTATTATTTTTATTGGTGGTCCCAATCTTCTTTCATTCATCCAGTGAAATAAACAAAATATTTCTCTGTGTTCTAAGGTTTCCACTATCACATGCGGTATCCCTCACTGAGATAGAATGCTGCTGCCTTGATTGTCCCTCAATTACCAAGTCAAATTTGGCATCACAACCTCACGATATGGACTATCAGAAGTGTTTAAGCAATAAATAATAAATAACAGCAACTTGCTTATTCCCTCCTCTAAATACACTATGTTGTGTTTCTTGGCAGATTATCGAGCTATTTATTTCATAAATGATAAAACTCACTGAATAATTGAAATAACCAAAATTTCAAGCAAATTTGTTTTGAAGAAAATACAAAAAAAACTCAAAATCTTGGCAAACACTGAGAATTTATTGCTTGTACCAAGATAGTTATTTGCAATAACCAGGATCTGGCAAGATGAAACAATTAAGAAAAAGCTCAACAGTTTCTTCTTTGTACATAATTAAGCAACCCACTGCAGCTGATATCTTCCTTTTCAATTATGCTTTTCAAACAAAAAGTAAAATTTCTGGTAATGTTGGTGTTAATATGATCCAGAGTACAGAATGCCAAACTTACGGCAGCTCCCAACATCACTATGTAATAGTTAAGCACCAAACCTATGTGTTATGTGGGTCCCATATACTATCATATAAACTTTCTTGGCAATACCACTCATTATTATCATTTTTTGTATGGCCCAACTCAGAAATAATAAATAATCAGTAACTACACACAATAATATTAGTCCACAGGCAAGGAGAAATACTGCAAACGTTTTAAATAAAACATCAAGCCAGTTTTTGTTTCTTCTGAACATTTTAGGTAATTTATGTTGTTGTTATGGAACTACAGCAGTTCTGGTGTGTAACGTATTCAACCTGATTCTTCTTTTAACTTGCAGTAGAAAGCTGGTGTTGATTCTGAATCCTATTGGAAAGCCAACAGTCGAGACGTTTTGCACTTACCCAACCTCTGTTATTGTGCGCCATTAAGATGTAGGTATTAGATAATATTCTTTTTTTACAGTTTGGTGCTATCGGTAGCAACAAGGTCACATGCCTTGGCATAGGTGCCATTAGTTAATGATTACTTACAGGGAAAAATTTGCTTTGCTACTTATCAGTTTCACAGCACTAGTAACAGTGAAACAGATGTCCATGCAGAAGCATAAGGATGGGCAACTGTTGTCCTGAATATATCCCAATGTCCATAAAAGTTTGCAATCAGGAAACCACATGACTGACCTGCACATGTCAGCATAAATGTTCACAGTCAGAAGGAAATGGCAACGAGCTACACTAAAGCCATGATTTTTGCCTCTGGAAATAAGGTCAGAGATTTATTTAGGCATATCTGGGCACTTCTGAAAGTAGCAGCACCAACTACTTTGTAATGTTGATGCAGTCGGTTGATGGAATTCCTATAAAGTAAATATACAATTACACTGTAAGTTTATCTGGAACAACACGCAAGCCAGGGAACTATAGACCAGTGAACCCGACATCGGTGGTGGGCAAGTTGTTGGAGGGAATCCTGAGGGATAGGATGTAGACATATTTGGAAAGGCAAGGACTGATTAGGGATAGTCAACATGGCTTTGTGCATGGGACATCATGTCTCACAAACTTGATTGAGTTTTTTGAAGAAGTAACAAAGAGGATTGATGAGGGCAGAGTGGTAGATGTGATCTATATGGACTTCAGTAAGGCGTTTCACAAAGTTCCCTATGGGAGACTGTTTAGCAAGGTTAGATCTCATGGAATACAGGGAGAAATGGCTCAAAGATAGAAGACAGCGGGTGATGGTGAGGGTTGTTTTCCAGGCTGGAAGTCTGTGGAGTGCCACAAGGATTGGTGCTGGGTCCACTACTTTTTGTCATTTATATAAATGATCTGGATGTGTGCAGAAGGGGTATAGTTAGTAAGTTTGCAGATGACACCAAAATTGGAGGTGTAGTGGACAGCGAAGAAGGTTACCTTGGATTACAACGGGATCTTGATCAGATGGGCCAACAGGCTGAGAAGTGGCAGATGGAGTTTAATTTAGGTAGATGCAAGGTGCTGCATTTTGGGAAAACAAATCTTAGCAGGACTTATACACTTAATGGTAAGATCCGAGGGATCAAAGAGACCTTGGAGTGCAGGTTCGTAGCTCCTTGAAAGTGGAGTCGCAGATAGATAGAATAGCGAAGGCGGCATTTGGTATGCTTTCCTTTATTGGTCAGAGTATTGAGTACAGGAGTTGGGAGGTCATATTGTGGCTATACGGGACACTGGTTCGGTCACTTCTGGAACATTGCATGCAACTCTGGTCTCCTTCCCATCGGAAAGATGTTGTGAAACTTGAAAGGGTTCAGAAAAGATTTACAAAGGTGTTGCCAGGGTTGGAGGATTTGAACTATAGGGAGAAGCTGAACAGGCTGGGGCTGTTTTCCCTGGAGCGTCGGAGGCTGAGGGGTGACCTTACAGGGGTTTATAAAAGCATGGATAGGATAAATAGACAAAGTCTTTTCCCTGGGGTGGGGGAGTCCAGAACTAGAGGGCATAGGATTAGGGCGAGAGGAGAAAGATATAAAAGAGAGCCTTAGGGGCAACTATTTCATGCAGAGGGTGGTATATGTATGGATTGAGCTGCCAGAGGAAGTGGTGGAGGCTAGTATAATTGCGACATTTAAAAGGCATCTGGATAGGTATATGAATAGGAAAGGTTTGGAGGGATATAGGCCGGGTACTGGTAGGTGGACTGGATTGGGCTGGGATATCTGGTCAGTATGGACAAGTTGGACCGAAGGGTCTGTTTCCATGCTGTACTTCTCTATGACAATAACAAACAAACAAAGCATTTTCCTTTGTGTGTGCTGTGCAGAAAGACTATGGGAACTTGAAATACCTCATAATTTGATGAAGCTGATCTAATGCTAATTAAAGTGAGGTTAGGTTAGAAACATGAAGCCTGATTATTTAAGTTTTGAACAGCTTCACCCTCTTTTTTTTATACGAGATAATGTTAACAGGATTTACAACCAATCAAATTTTCTTTTATGTTACCCATTTCAGTCAATGTTTTCATATTTCTGTATAATCAGCACTGATGTTATCAGTAGTACTTGCTCAAGGAGTTATTGATGGCACTCGGAATTAAATTAACATTGAAATGCAAATCTATAACCTCAGTGACTCAGCATCAATTGTGCCTGCTAATTCAGCAGTCACATCCTCAGTTTCAGTAAATGTTGAAAGCCAGTATTTCACAATAATTTCATTAGTACTCACTGGTAAAGAAACTCTCCAAAACAGTTAAAAAATGTACATGTGCAAGTGTGACTTCAACTGAAAAGATCTGTCATTTTTAATATGGTCAGGGTCCACATCTGGACTCAGTATTCCTGTGTTAATGAGGGAGAGAGTTCCTAGTTTTTTTCCGGTTGTCAAGTTGGAATTTTAGCCAGTTGAACATACTAAGACTTGAATATTACTGAGAAAGGTGTGTTGCTGAAGATTTTCATTTCAACAAGGAAAAACACAAGAATTGTTATGACAGTTTTGTCAAGTTGTTATTTTGTCTTTGTTCTGATGAGTGCAAGATGAAACGTGTCAACATGTCTCTGTTTCAATAATATCATAGAATCCCAGAATCCGTACCGTGTGGAAAGAGGCTGTTCAGCCCATTGAGTCTGCACTGACCCACCCAAAAGAGCGTCAGACCCAAAGCCCTATTCCATCCCCATAATCCTGCATTTACCATGGTTGGCGGCACGGTGGCTCTGTGGTTAGCACTGCTGTCTCACAGCACCAGAGTCCCAGATTCGATTCCAGCCTCGGGCAATTGTCTGTGTGGAGTTTGCCCATTCTCCCTGTGTCTGCATGGGTTTTCTCCGGGTGGTCCGGTTTCCTCCCACAGTCCAAAGATATGCAGGTTAGGTGAATTGGCTAAATTGCCCGTAGTGCTAGGTGCATGGGGTAAATGTAGGGGAATAGGTCTGGGTGGGTTACTCTTCGGGGGGGATCTGTGTGGACTTGTTGGGCCGAAGAACCTGTTTCCACACTGTCAGGAATCTAATCTAATCTACTAAGTCTGCATAGTTCTAGTCACTAAAGTACAGGACAGTTTAGCACAGCCAATCCACCTCACCTGCATATCTTTGGACTGTGAGAAAAAAACTGGTGGAAACCCATGCGGACATGGGGAAAATGTGCAAACTTCATGAGTCATTTAAGGCTGGAATCAAACCCAGGTCCCTGGTGCTGTGAGGCAACAGTGCTGACCACTGAGTCACCGTGCCTTCTGAATGTTCCAATTCTTTACTACCAAACAACCATTTGTATACTGAGATTCACTGTTCTTCACTGATGAAGAAGATCCCTCTACTGTGAACCTGATACAAATGAAAGAAGAGATACAAGTCTTTTACAATCAAATATAATTTTTCATGCAAGTGCTTCCTAAATTAGAATGAAGTTTTCTGATCAGTTTTCTATTTTATCAATTAGGTCACTGAAACATCTATAAACAATTTTGTAATATTTCTGTTTGTGCAGTAAATGCTGACTGACATCAGCAAATTGGCTTCCAGGGATGAGTGAAAAAATGAAAGAGCTGAATTAACATACACAATTGAAATGACACAATTGCTGATGTTAACTCTGCTTTCTTACAATGTCAGCTCAGTAATTCATCCAGCCCAGTTCCCCAAGGATATTTTTTTAAAAAAGCCAAGACAAATATATAGACAACAACCCAAAAGGGTTATTAAAGTGCAATGTGTTGGCAGTATTGTTGAGTAGTCTAAGCATGTGGATTAGGAACCCGTCTCTTCAGAGATACGAGCTGATAACCAACACTTCCAGTTGATTTAATGATTCATCAAAACATAAGCATGACTCTCAGAAGAAACCTTAGAGTCACAGTTCCCATTTCTACAAGTTTCAATTATACAAATGCTCCCCTTTCAGTTGACAGACAAGCTGTTACTGAACTATTGCATAAGCTCACAAAGATTAAAGAGTCACTTGAGTGAGATACTCGTGTAGGTGCCATAGGCAAGAAGAAAAAGACTTAAGGAGTGGACTATAAGTATTAAACACTGAATAAATACATATTGCCAAAAAAAAAATCATCAGTGACTAAAAAAGATTGAAACTGAATATTGGTGAAGGGCCTTCACGAAATGGACACTTGGATAAAAATGATCTGATTGGGCATGGGCTAACACTGGAAAATCATGTTTGACAAACTTGTTAGAGGTTACTGAGGATCTTATTAACAAATTTATAAAGAGAAGATGTAGTAATTTGAATTTTAAGAAGACTTTTAATAAAGTCCCTCCACCAGAAGTTGATTAGCAAAGTTAAAGTACATAGTATAGGGTATAATGAACTGACATGGATTAAGGATTGGCAAACACACAGAAAATATTAGGAACAAGTAGTTCACTCTCACATTATGACACTGTGACTAGTAGGCTACTGCAAGATTAATGCTTGAGCCTAGTTGTGCACAATTCAAATTGACATTTCCAAATCTGCATATGATACAAGGTGAAGTAGAAATGTGTGTTGTAAGAAAGATGCAAATATTTTCAAGAGGATTTGGACAGTTAGTCATAAAGTCACACAGTCATACAACACAGAAACAGACCCTTTGTTCCAATTCATCTGCGTCGACCAAACATCCCCATCTGACCTAGTCCTATTTGCCAGCATTTGGTGCATATCCCTCTAAACCCTCTCTATTCATATACCCATCCAGATGCCTTTTACATGTTGTGATTGTATCCACCTTCACTACTTATTCTGGCAGCTCGTTCCATACATGCACCACTCTCTGTGTGATAAACTTACCACTCAGATAGCTTTTTAAATCTTTTCCCTCTCACCTTAAACCCATGTCCTCCACCCTGAGTGACTGGGCAAGAACATGCCAGATGAAATATAATGTTGAAAAATGTGAGGTCATCCATTTTTGTCAGAAGAGATGTGCAGAGTATTTTTAAATGGGGACAGGTTGGAAAGTATAGATATGCAAAGGGACTTGGTATCCTTGTCAATAAACCATTGAAGGCTAACATGCAGATATAGCAAGCTATTCGGAGGGCTAATGAAATGTCAGACTTTATCACAAGAGGATTTGAGAGAGGAGTAGTAAAGTCTTGATCCGATTAGTTAAGTGCTTGGTTAGATTAAGACGGTTACTGTGTACAGTTTTTCCTTATTTCAGTAAAGATATTATTGCCACAGAGAGAGTGTAATGAAGGTTCACGAGACTTGTTCACCGAATAGCGATCAGTGTCCGATAAACAGAGATTGGACAAACTGGGCCTCTATTCTCCAGTGTCTCAAAGAATAAGAGGTGATCTCATCGCAACTTACAAAGCACTTAAAAGGGATAGATGGCATAGATGCAGGTAAGATGTTTCCCCTGGTCGGGAGTCTAGAACCAAGGGGCACAATTTAAATCTAAAAGGGTTGCAATTTTGGATCTAGATGAGGAAAAGAAACGTGTTTTACTTAGAAGATGATGAATCTTTACAATACTCTGCCCTCACGTGCCATGGAAGCTCAGTCTTTAACTACATTTAAAGTATAGGTCGATAAGATTTTAATTATCAATGGTGCAAAGGGTTGGGGGATAGTGTGCATAAATGGCATTGAAGTGTTCGATCAGCTACAATCATATGAAATAAAGGAGTAATCTCGATGGGTTGAATTGTCTATTCCTGTTTTTAACATTCCTGTGTTCTAACTACATGGTCCAGTGGTATGGGCAGAAACTAAATACATATATTCCAACGCGCCATTCAAAGAGTTTTGTTCTGGAATGCTACACAGTGTTCTTCTCTGAAGCACTGTCAATAAAACAGATCAACTGGCTATTCATTTCATCAATGTTTATGGAAACTTTCTATGCACCATATGATGCTTAGTTTTTTTGCTAATTCATTCCTGGGGTGTGAACATAACTGGCGAGCGCAGCACTTACTCCCAATCCCCCATAGCTCAGAGTAAGTGGTGTGTGCTACCAATATTAACTGCTGCAATCCATGTGATATAGAGTTGATCTAAAGTTAAAGGAAGATGCCATCAATGTTTTTTTTGTCGTGCAACCTGTAGATGGTACGCACTGTCGTCATTGTTCCAGCAGTGAAGGGAAAGAATGGTTAGAGTGGGGGGATCATGATCCAACCAAGTAAGGTGCTGAGGTTCCAGATTATGTTGAGGCCCTTCAGTATTACTGGAGCTCAAACAGGAGAGTATTTAACCACTTGCCTGACTTGTGCCTTGTAGACGCTGGACAGGTTTTGGGGGAGTCAGGAGGTAAATTAGACACCACATAATCTTGTACCTACAATATTTAAAAGATCATTTAAGTCTGGTCAATGACAACCCCTTGCATATTGATGGTGGGCTGTTCAGCAATGTACTATCATTGAATATCATGATGCTTAGATTCCCTGTAGTTAGAGATCACCATTGCTTGGCACTTGCGAATCAAATGTTATTTGTCACATAGTAGCCAAAGCCAGAGTGCAATCCAGATCCTGCTGTATGGTGGCATAGACTGCTTCAGCATCTGATGCTTGCTTGTGTGCAGTGCCAATACTAAACTTTACAGCACATGCTAACATTGACAGTTCTGAGTGTATGATGAAGGGCTGGTGAATGATAAAGCAGTGATGTTTGGGGCTTGGATAAGATTACATAATTGTGGAGGGGGCGGCCATCTGGCCCATCATGCCTGCACCGCCTTTTTAAATGAGCATTCTTATCTATTGTCAATCTCCTGCTTTTTCCCTATATCCTTCCATATTATTTTTATCCAAATAATCGGCCAATGCACTTTTGAATGCCTCAATTAAACTTACATTCACCACACTTCCAACCAGTGCATTCCATAGCCCAAACTACTCACAGAGTTACTTACTACACTCTATTTTCTTTGGCAGATCTCTTTAAATCTATGGCCTCTTGTTCTTGTTTTTTGCAAGCAGGTTAAGCTTCTCCCTATCTGAAAACCTTGAACAGGCACCTTCTTGGCTTTCTCCTCTACAAAGGCAACAGTTCCCGGTTCTTCATTGCACAGAAAGAAATACTTGTGACCACAGCATAAATGCAACATTTTAAAACATCACAGTGAGTGTGGAAATTAATATTTGCTGTAGCAGAGGTACAGTTTGTTTCGATCATCTACGCTAATACACCTTTTACAGACAGTTCCATGTCTTAAAACTGTAATTGGAACAATATGTCCAGTACTGTACTAAGAGAGGCTTAGTTAGAGGAATCATTCACAGGTGTGATGTATTCTCACCTAAACCCTGAAGGCACATATTAGGCAATTAGGATTGCTACACCTATTTTACACTTAGAGCAAGTTCAGTGAAATACAAGTAAATGATCATAGGTTATAGAAAAGGTATGCTGCAAAAGTGCTCACTTTATACTGGCAACTCATGAAGAAACGAATGGCACAAAATCAGTGGAGTAACAATCAGTGGCAACATACCAGGTCCATCCCTTAGGAAAAGGGGAATGGAGGGTGCAGTATCTGAACCCAGAATTTTCTATTTCTAGAATAATGTGCTCAAATATTCAAAAGCACAGCTAAAATTCCACCAATACATGAAAGATCAAGGTTTTTTCTGCACAAGAATTTCTGTTACACAAATGGAAAAAACTAGAGGACATAGATTTAAGGTGAGAGAGAAAAAATTCAAAAGGGATCCAAGGGGCAACTTTCTCATGAAGAGGATGGCGCGTGAATGGAATGAGCTGCCAGAGGTGATGGTGGAGGCTGGTACAATTACAACATTTAAAAGGGATCTGGATGGATACATGAATAGGGAGGGTTTAGAGGGATATGGGCCTAGATTAGTGCTGGCAAATGGGACTAGATTAGGTTAGGATATCTGGTCAACATGGATGAATTGGACTGACAGGTCTGTTTCCATGCTGCACATCTCTATGACTCAATGTTCTGTGTGTAATATTACTGCAAGCAACAGCAAATGCAAATTTGGTAACAATGCAACAGCTCCCTGAATAGTGGTAAGCTACTCTTCCGGCAGCAATTGTGATTGTAGTGGAAGATGATAACCCATTTCTGCTATCATTAGGTTCTTATTTTTCCCACAGCTACCTTAATGTGGGCACCTCCACATATAAAATTAACAAATTAATTTTGCATCGTTAACATGGTAGGAGTCTTCCCAATCTACGGTAATCCAATTCTTACGAGCACCTTCTCTTTTTTTCTTCCTCATGTACTTCCATAGTTTCCACTTAAATGCAGCCATGCTATTCACCTCATCTACTCCATGTGATGTCTTGTTCCATATTCCAACTATTCTGTGGCAAAAGATTATTTCTCCTGAATTCTTTACTGAATTTAATAGTGACCATTTAATGTTTATGACCTCTAGTTTTGGATTACCTACAACTGAAACAATCCTCTATAGCTAGGTCTATCAAACCCATTTCATATTTTTAAAGACAAGGCACTCCTCAGTCTTTGCTTTTCTAAAGCGATAAGTACTGCAATACAAACGGGTTGCCTGAGAATCATACCTAAAAATGTCAAACACACAGCATCTTTAGTATTAGATAATATACAATATGAAACTTTTTTTTTGTAGGGGATAGTTAATGAAATTAGAATGGCACAGACATACCTGCTAAAATTGGCTGTTCTCTTGTTGTTTAGAGGTCACCATGGCAGCATTGAATGCATTTGATCAGTCACATGACAGCTTTTCATGTCAACGATTTTACAGTATCGATCATGCAGCCTAAAGAAAAGAGTAGCAAGGCTGCCTTTTCAGGAGACTTACAGGTTATTCTCTGTATTGTACATATTATTATACTATCGCTTCTTCTGTTATCAAAGGTTATGTGGACAGACAAGCGGGTAAAAAGACATACAAAAGAACTGTTGATGAAAATAAGTGACGAGATCAAGAAAAAAATTCAGCACAGCCTAATACACATACTGGTTTCATCAATATTTCTTGTCTGGGTGCAGATCCAATCAAAAACAAATTAGACCTGGAAAGAAAGCAAGAGCAATCAAAATGTAATTCTTTTACACAAACCTCATTTTCCACACGATGCTCCATTTTGTATTATTAAACAGCAATCATAAGATAGATTTCACAAAATAAGTGAGTTTCTGTAAACTCAATAGACAAATACAGTGTTAAGGAAGTACTTCAGTATATCAGGATGGCAATGTAACAGAAAAACAGCAATTATTAGTTCCTGAAGTTGGGGTTGGAGGGAGGTTGTTCACAGGAGAAACGTAATAGTGACAACAAGAATTGTTGCATACTCTTGGACGATTAAATACATAAAACTACCATGTTTAGGATTTCTATCAGAAGTCAACAGTATTTGCTAAGAAATCTAAAATGAAACCCATCCTACTCTTCTTGTTCCTGTGTATTCTCAATACTCACATTACTCCTTCCTACTTCAACATACTCAGTTGTTACTATTCTTGAGGAATGACTATTCTGCAGCATAACATACCCTACATGGTCTTATATAATAGAAGATCATTTCCCTTTATACTATAGAACACTTATGACCCTGCATGGGTCCTGCAATTACTCTAAAACATGTTCTCCTCCTATTGACGCATACGGACTCAAAAAAGCATCACGGCAACACAAAAATATAAAACATAATCTGTAACCTCCATTAGTCTACCTGATAAGCTGAACAAATTTTTTTTAAAACAGACATAATTTACAAATATAAGTTATGAAGGAGGGTATTTTAATCGATGCTCCAAATGTCATTATTTTGTTTTTGGTGCTGCATATCTTTTACAGTCAATTGCACATTATGTTCCACCTTCAGGGAATGTAAAGGTAGAACAGATCAGTAAGTATTTCTCTCCTTGCTTTTTCCTTAAGACTGTTGGTACTAAAGAAGAGTGAACAATTTCCTATTTCAAATATCCAGTGTCAGGTTTAATTCTATGATTTCAATTGCCCAAATATTGCCAACATGCAATCAAATTGCTTGGTAATGTAGGAACAAAGGACAAAGAAAATTACAGCACAGGAACAGGCCATTCAGCCCTAAAAGCCTGCGCTGATCCAGATCTTCTATCTAAATCTGTTGCATATTTTCCAAGGATCTGTAACCCTCTGCTTCCTGCCCATTCATGTACCTGTCTAGATACATCTTAAATGACGCTATCATGCCTGCCTCTACCACCTCTGCTGGCAATGCGTACCGGGCATCCACCACCCTCTGCGTAAAGAACTTTCCATGTATATTTCCCTTAAACTTATCCCCTCTCACCTTGAACTTGTGACCCCTAGTAATGAAGTCCCACACTCTGGGGAAAAAAGCGTCTTGCTTTCCACCCTGCCTATACCTCTCATGATTTTATACACCCCAATAAGGTTCCCCACTCAACCTCCATCTTTCTAATGAAAATAATCCTAATCTACTCAACATCTCTTCATAGCTTGTGCCCTCCATACCAGGCAACATCCTGATGAACCTTCTCTGCATCCTCTCCAAAGCATCCACACCCTTTTGGTAATGTGGCGACCAGATCTGTACGCAGTATTCCAAATGTGGCCGAAACAAAATCCTATACAACTGTAACATGGCCTGCCAACTCTTGTACTCAATACCCCATCTGATGAAGGAAAGCATGTCGTATGCCTTCTTGACCACTCTATTGGGCTGCATGCCACCTGCAGGGAACAATGGACTTGAACACCCAGATCTCTCTGTACATCAATTTTCCCCTGACCTTTTCCATTTACCGTATAGCTCGCTCTAGAATTGGATCTTCCAAAATGCATCACCTTGCATTTGCCAGATTGAACTCCATTTGCCATTTCTCTGTCCAACTCTCCAATTTATCTATTTTCTGCTGGATTTTCGGACAGTCCCATTCACAGTCTGCTATTCCATCAATCTTAGTTTCATCTGCAAACCTGCTAATTATACCACTTAAAGCTTCCTCATTTATGTCTATCTCAAACAACAGTGGTCCTAACACGGATCCCTATGGAACACCACTGGTCACAGTTCTCCATTTTGGGAAACTCCCTTCCACTATTACTCTCTGTCTCCCGCTGCCCAGTCAGTTCTCTATCCATTTAGCTAGTACACCCTGGACCCCATGCAACTTCACTTGCTCCATCAGCATACCATGTTGTACTTTATCCATTGCCTTACTGAAGTCTATATATAGGATATCTACAGCCCTTCCCTCATCAATCAACTTTGTCACTTCCTCAAAGAGTTCTATTAAGTTGGTAAGACATGACCTTTCCTGCACAAAATCATGTTGGTATCACTGATAAGCCCATTTTGTTCCAAACGTAAATAGATCCTATCCCTCAGTATCTTTCCAGCAGCTTCCCTACCACTGACGTCAGGCTCACCAGTCTATAATTACCTGGATTATTATGTACCCTTCTTAAACAAGGGGACAACATTAGCAATTCTCCAGTTCTCCGGGACCTCACCCGTGTTCAAGGATGCAGCAAAGATATCTGTTAAGGCCCCAGCTATTTCCTCTCTCTCTCTTCCCTCAGTAACCTGGGATAGAGCCCATCCAGATTTGGGGACTTGTCCACCTTAATGCCTTTTAGAATACCCAACACTTCCTCCCTCTTATGCCGACTTGACCTAGAGTAACCCAAAGAAGTTGAGGTTTTAACCTGGGCCCCCATCAGCCATTGTGATTGGTAGAGCCCCCACGACTGTGTGGTGGTGTAGTAAATGAGCAGAGCAGTAAGAAAGTCTCAACAGATTTTTCAATGTCAACATTATTTATTCTGCTTCACCATTAGACTGAAGGTATCTAGTGGAATTTGTGACACTTTGAACGCCAAGAGTCTTTGCCCATGATCTGAGCACTTAATGCATAAATTGTGGGATATTATCAGAAACAGAAACATGCAAAATATACTATTGATGGCAAACATCCCTCATTGGACATGTCAGTTTTTAACTTCAAACCATCTTGAGTAGCGATCAACTTCAGGAGATAAGAATGGCACTCATGTATGAAACAGCCCATGCCCAAAAGAACCTAAGATTATCAGGAAGTTCTGTAGGAATGAAATATTCCCAGCATTCATTCACAAGCATGGAACAAGTATTTATTTCTACTCATTCAGGAGTGTGCTGGCTGGGCCAATATTCATTGCCCAACTCTAGTTGCCCTTCAGTAGGCAGGGGTGAACCGCCACCTTGAATTGCTGCAGTTCATTTGGCGTAGGTACATTCCAAATGGCACTAGGGCGGGGATTCCAGGGTATTGTCTGAATGACACTGAAGAGATGACGATATATTTCTGGTCAGGATGATGGGTGATATGGAGGTGATCTTGCGGGGTTGGCATTCCCATTATTTTGACCCCCTGGTGCTTATCCATTGTAGGGATCATGGGTTTAGAAGGTGCTGCCAAAAGCTTGGAAGATTTCTGCCGAATCTCTCATAGTTGATACAGACTGCTACTTTTGAATGTGGGTGGTATGGATGTGATGCCAATTAAGTGGGTTGCTTTGTCCTTGATGGTGTCTGATTGTAGTTAGAACTGCATTCATCCAGGCTTTGGAGAATCAGGTGGTGAGTTACTGATCACAGGGTTCCTAGCTTCCTAACTTTTATTGTAGCCACTGTCTGTACACAGCCTGTTCACTTCAATTTCTGGTGTTGATACCGGGGGTGCAATGATGGTGGTATCATGAATGTTAAGGGGCAATGTTTAGATTCTCTCTACTTGGAGGTGGACATTACCTGGCACCTGTATTGCACTAATGTTACTTGCCACTTATCAGCCCAACCTGGACATCATCCAGGTTTTGCTACATTTGGGCAGTACATGAGGAGTTGAGAATGGTGTTGAACATTCTGCAACCAGTGAACATCTCCACATTTGATGTTATGATGGAGGAAAGGTCATTAATGAAGAAGCTTAAAATGGTTGGGCCTAGGACACTACCCAAGGAACTCCTGCATAGGTGTCCTGCAACTAACATCTTCCTTTGTGCCAGGTGTGACTCCAAACAGCAGAGAGTCTTCCCTCTGAATCCCAGTTGTGCTCAGGCTCCTGGATGCCTCATTTGGTCAAATGTAGTCTGCTCTGCTGAGACCTTGTATTTGCTTTCCATTTAAATAAACCATCTTATTCCCATGATAACATTTCCATCCTTATCTTGCTAGTGCTCCAACGATGCTCAATGCAGGCAGGAAGAACAACACCTCATTTGGTGCTTATGCACTTTACAGCCTCTAGGACTCAGTAGTACATTTCATTATTACAGAGTATGACCTCACCTCTGCTCTCCATTTTTCCTACATCCTCCATCTTCCTCTTGGCTGTATCTTGTTTATGTCTTGTTGGCTTTGCTCTCAGCAGAGCAGACCCATTTTCTTCTTTTCACACCAAACATTTATGCTCATTTTATATATCTATTGTCCTTTACCACGTGATCCAGTTGTTCCTCCTCCCCCTCAGTTAACAACATAAAAAGCACTATTTTTCAGCTTCTTTTAATCCCCAAATAAAGTAATTCCAGACTTGAAACGTTAACGCCGTTTCCTTCTCCACAGGTACTGCCAGGCCTGTTGAAGTTCTCCAATACTTTCTGTTCATAAATGTTTTCAAATGTTGGCTCCCACACTGTCTGCCACAGACCATATCTCGCAAATGTATTGTTAAAACTCAACCAGCTCAGTCAGTTGTGAGGCTGCCAAGCCACTCTTGAGATAGATGTTAAAGTTCATCCTTCACTGTAGCTATACCCCAAGTAGTGTTCGATATGGAGGAGTATTGATGAATCAGCCAGAGGTGTGGGTAAGTACATGGTAATAGCAGGAAATTTTCTTGCACACATTTGACCTGTTGCCATGAGAGTTTGTGAATATGACTATGTCAGGCTATTGCTTGACTAGCCTGCAATACAGTTCTCTTAATTTTAGCACTTGTGCCCAGATGTTATAAGGAGGACATTTCAGTGTCAACAGGGCCGAGTTTGCTGTTACTGTTTCCAATGCCTTAGTTAACATCAGGTATTATTGCCAGGTTCTGGAATTATGCTTTTTTGAGACTTTCTAGCTTTCTAGTTGATACAAGTGAATGTTAAAGCCATTTCACATAGCAGTTAAGAATCAACCATATTTCTGTGGGTCTAGAGTCACAGGTAAGCCAGACTAAATATAAATGGCAGAACCCCTTCCCTAAAGGAGATTAATGAATCAGTTGAGTTTTTCACAACAATGGACAGTGGTTTCATGGTCATCATTTCTTTTAATCATAGATCTCTATTGAATTTCAAATGGTGGGATTTGAACCTGAACCTCCGAACATTACCTGGATCACTAGTCCAGCAACTGTATCATTTCTGATCACTTCACAAATTACAATTAACAACAAGGTCCTCCAATTGTTTTCTGATCCCTGTTCGTGAAAGCCCCATGAGCTTTATGTTTGCACCCTAGTGCCCTTGGCAAATCCTTTGAAAGATCATCATCAAATACCAGTAAATCAGTGATGATAGAGAAATGCTGCCTGTCTTTGAAATGGGTTTTCACAGCAAAGTTTGTTAATTATGTTCTAAGCCATCCTTGGGTGCAATACTTGAGCACAATCGTACATTCCAGATGCTTCTTTTGTTTCTCCCTGATAAGGCTGAGTTTGCTTTGTGAGACTGGCCAAGATAATACTGTTAACAGAGTATAAGAGTGTATTTCAGCCCAAAATCATCGACAAATGAGAATACATCGACAATGACTCTGAAAAAAGCATCTGCCAAAGACTGTTACTTGCCTTCGACAAATAAGAGTATCTTAAGAGAATCGCATAGGTTTACATGGTGAAATCTTTGTCAGTGAGGAGACAATTTTTGCAATCTCTTTTTCATTCAAAAGGGAGACCAAAGTTTCTAATTAAACTCAATCATGACCAAGGGGCTGTAAATCATGAAACCAAAGAATTCCTACAATGTGGAAGCAGACAATTAGGCCTATTGAGTCCACACCACCCCTCCAAAGAGCATCCCACCCAGGCCCAGCCTTACCGCTCACCACCCCCCCCTCCCCCACCCCCCCGTAACCTTGTGTTTCCCATAGCTAACCCACCTAGTCTGCACATTCCTGGACACTATGGGCAATTTAGCATGGCCAATCCACACAACCTGAACACTTTTGGATTGTGGGAGGAAACCAGAGCATTTGTAAGAAACCCATGCAGACATGGGGAGAATGTGTAAACGTCACACAGATAGTCGCCTGAGGCTGGAATTGAACCCAGGACTCTGGCGCTGTGAGGCAGCAATGCTAACTACTGAGCCACCCAATGTGATCAGAAAATTTCTCACAGATCTGTAACTGCTAAAGCCTCTTTCCAATATGGTGCCATCCAATCTCTGTGAAATGCTGTAATAGTGCATTGAAAAACTCAAAGGCAGAAGTAATACCAAAGAGTTGTCTTCCTGATAGTATCTGTAAAGCTAATGTAAACCCAACACACCAGGATACAATGAGTTCAAGCATTAAATGAATATTTTGCTTTTGGTTATGAGATGATTGGCAAAAGAAACTGAGAAGTAAGTGAATTGTATCAAAAAGCTGTTCATCCTGAGGTTTTTGAATAAGGCATGGCCGACTTGCATTGTGTGGTTTTATGTCCACATCCGTGAGTTTGGTTAAAGACAGACTGGTTGAGGACAAAGTAAGATTAAAGTGCCCTATGGGCTAGAGCTTCATTATGACTCTGGTTATTGCATAATTATATGGTATTTAGAGATAATACATATCTCTAATCTTACAGTTACATTGTTGAAAGATTATCCATAAACTTTATTGCCTAAGGCTCGATCTACTTCACATGCTTCTCTGCACGTTTCTAACATGAACATGACTGGTCTTTAGGTTTCTGTTTAGCTGTCCACATGCTTTTTTTCTTTTTTCATTTAACTCTATCAATACCATGTTATTTATACTCAATGAAGAGTATCTCCATACATGTAAGGTTTCTGCAAGATTCTAAAGCCTTTACACAACATCATGTTTATACATCTTGTTCATGTCATCTTTTTTAAAAAAGGAAATGATTTGGATGGTATCTATAATTCTAAAGGAAGCCTGGTACTTGGCAAAATGCATTCATGTTCTGTGAAGATGCACCACACTTTCCAAGTTAGGTAACTATTTTATACATTAATTATACATTAAGCATCGTAAGAATAGTGACCAAATACAAAGTCATAAGTTTTGTTGTCAAAATAATGACAGGTTTCATGGTATTCACCAATCATAACTTGCAATTTATCCACCAACCAATGCCGAGGAATAGCCCGTGAATTGAAAATCAGAACAATTGCAGCATTTGTGCATTAATTGATAATTAAATTCAGCCCAAATGGCTGTTAGAGCATCCGATACACAGTACACAGTCTGAATCATCCACTATCTCCTTACAGTAGTGAATTCTCTACGCATTCTTGAGAGAAGACTGAACTTAAATACAAAAGGAAGGGGGACACATCTTCCTCAGGGCACATAGTTGGCATACTTTTGTCCATAAGTATTCATTGTTCATAACTATATCTCCACATGGTGTATTGAAATGTCTACTGTAGGATCATTCTCACTGTCAGTTCTGGTTATGTCATATCCATGTGAGAAATGAGCACCCTCTTTAGACAGAGTCATAGAGATGTACAGCACGGAAACAGACCCTTCGGTCCAACTCGTCCATGCCAACCAGGTATCCTAAATTAATCTAGTCCCATTGGCCAGCACTTGGCCCATATCCCTCTAAATGCTTCCTATTCATATACCCCTCCGAATGTTTTTTAAATACTGTAATTGCACCAGCCCCCACCACTTCCTGTGGCAGCTCATTCAATACACGCACACCCTCTGTGTGAAAACGTTGCCCTTTAGGCCCCTTTTATATCTTTCCCCTCTCACCCTAAACCTATCCCCTCTACTTGTGGACTCCCCAACCCCAGGGAGAAGACCTTGTCCATTTACCTTATCTATGCCCCTCAAGATTTTATAAACCTCTGTAAGGTCACGCTCTAGGAAAAACAGCCCAGCCTATTCAGCCTCTCCCTATAGCTTAAACCCGCCAACCCTGGCAACATTCTAGTAAATTTTTTCTGAAACCTTTTAAGTTTCACAACATCTTTCCAATAGGAGGGAGACCAGAATTACACGTGAGGATACAGAATCAGTGATCATTCCATACATCTCTAGAGGGCAAGGTTCATTTTATGTATCAGATTTTTAATGGAATGTATTAAAGCTGGTAGGAAACAAAAGTGCAGTTCACATTTCCATGCTCTCTTAAAGCACAGTGATTTGCTGAAAAAAGCTGCAAAAAAAACTCTGCCCTTGGAAGATCAAAACTGGCCAATAGGACGTTCAAGCATTTCAAGGCAAATTAGCAGTACATGCACTCTGAAACATTGAAGGGTTAGCTATGGTGGAAAGGTCAAAGGGAGTTCCTCAGAATTCCTCTAAACATGGTGGCTATCATTAGAGAATTCACTGTCCAACAATCAGTTATGACAAGCTGAATGAAGCCTTAAGAATGATCTCATCTTAGCATCATGCAATATTAATGTACAGTCTCATTGACATTTTTGTACTGGACAGTTAATAGGACATGTAATGTACAAATATTTGAAAGTGGAATCACCAAAAGATATCAAGCATGCAATCAGATGGATAACGAGACATTAATTCAGCAGCAGAAAAAGTAAATGACTGCAACAATAACAAGGTCTTTTGCACTGAGAGCAAAAGTGCTGCTTTCCAGATAACTCATAAAATCTTCAATAATTAAACAAATTCTAAACCCAGTTCATTCATCTTGGAAGTGGGTTTCATTGATGTTCTGTCTGGTTTCTCTCGCTTGGCAATGTGTGTTCTATCATACTGTCTTAAACAGTCCTCCTTGTCAATGTCCTAATCCTCATCTTCAGAGGATTGCTGTCAGTTTCCCATCTGATTTGCATCCAGGATATTCCCCCCTTTGTCAGCTCCAGTACTGAAAGGTACATCACGCCACAGTGAAGTGAGACATATATGTTACAAGGTTCTATTGGAGCTGCCCAGGCATCAAAAATCCACTTTAAGGAGAGCTATGGCCTATCTCGCTGTGGCCCTGGTCAAAGTGTGAGCAGCTTTGCATATTCATTTCGCATTAATCCGGGAGTTTTGTAAAGGTTTCATGAGCTGTGTTTTGACAACGTACCCTCAAGTCTCCCAGCAGGCGTTTCTGAGGGTACAGTTCTTGCTGACAAAGTTGTTATTGCTGTCTCCTTCCATGCTGTCTTCAGATTTGAAGCAAGGCCACAAGGGCTCAGCTGTGGTAATGTCCAGGGACTCCTGAACTCTCACATTCATTACAATAAAGCTTCATATTACATTGTTACACTGTATGACAGATACTTCTTAACGAGGTCAATGTCTTGCCTTCATAAGCAGCTCTGAAGTATGTAACCCTATAAAATGTACATTGAACAACCAAAGTTTCCTTACTATACTGTAGGAATAGAATTCTGCCAACTCCCAAACCTCACGAAAAGAAAAAGCTCCCTTGCACATCACTGACAATGTTTCTGCATAATTACAATTCAGTATGTGAATGTAGTGGCTGCATTGTCTTCCAGTGCTTTCAGTGGACCATCTTTCTGAAATGGAAAGCTCAGGTGACACTTGTACATGCCTTGGTGTGATTACATTCATTCAGAAACATGACAAGGAGGCAACTGATGTACATAATGTAATGGTAAAGATTGCTTGAAGCCATAATTTGTAATTTGCTTTATTGGACATTGCTGATGACCTTCTGATGAAGTTGAAGCCAGATGGGTGACTTGTGGAAGAGTCCAAGAAAGACAGTATAATTTCAGAATAAGGGGTCACACATTTAAGACAGAGTGAGAGGGAATTGCTTCTCTCAGAAGGCTGTGAATCTGTGAAAGTCTTTACTATAGAGGGCTGTTGAGGTTGGGCCATGAAGTATATTCAAGGCTGGGATGGATAGATTTCTAATCAGTGAGGGAATGAAGGGTTATGGGGAAAAGCCAAGAAAGTGAAGTTGAGGATTATCTGGTCCGCCATGATCTCTTTGAATGGCAGAGCAAACTTGATGGGCTGAATGGTCTATTCTGTTCCTATGTCTTAAGGTCTTAAAGTAGTGATTTCTTGTTAAGCACAAAAAGCTGGTACATGCTTTCTATCAACCTCGGTCTAACAGTTGAAAGAGACAATTGGGAATTTTGAGGTGAATATGGTCCCGTGTGTCAAGCTCCCAGGTGTGACGATAACCAACAACATCTCCTGGACCACCTATGTTGAAGTGACAGAAAAGAAGGCACAACAATGCCTCTTCTTCCTCAGGAAGCTAAGAAAATTCAGCACGTCCATAAGGACCCTAACCAACTTTTATTGGTACACTACAGAATACATTCTATCTGGATGCATCATAGCTTGGTACAGTAACTGAACTGCCAAAGACAGTAAGAAACTACAGAAATTTGTGAACACAGCTCAGACCATCACACAAGCCAACCTTCCATCTACTGACTCCATTTACACTTCTTGTTGCTGCAGAAAGGCAGCCAACATTATCAAAGACCCCTCCCACCGCAGTTATAATCTCTTCCGACCTCTTCCATCAGGTAGAAGATTCAAAAGCTTAAACACACATACCAACAAGTTCAAGAGCAGCTTCTTCCCCATTGTTATCAGACTGCTGAATGGACCTCTCAAATTTCAAACCTAATGTTGATCCTGCTGTTTCTACACCTTCTGTACAGCTGTAACTTTGCATGCCTAGCTCTGTTCAATCACCCTATGATCTGTCTGTACTGCACGCAAAACAAAACTTTTCACAGTACAGTCGGTTCTGCTACAATGCACGTTTCTTCAATGTAAATTGGCTATAATGCAATTAAAGAATGTAGACCATTATTTGTAGAATGTGAACTTTCCTTACCAATATTAGCTATAATGCAACTCTGATCCCATTTGTTTAAATGATGCTGCTATTACGCAATTTTCTTATAACATGGGAACAGAACTATAGTGTTATATCAGAACAGACTGTACTTCAGTACATGTGACAATCATAAGTCAAATCAAATGTGGAAGGAGAAGTTGAACTTACTCCAATACTTTGCTATTAAGTATCAACAAAGTAAAATCTGACCCCTGCGTAAATTTAAGGGAAATAGTCAATTAAATTATAAAGATGAATCTAAGAGTACATAACCTGAATAATAATTCTTGTTGGGAATACAGCAAACATAATAAGAACAAGTTCATAAACCCCTTCATATTGAAGGTGTCAGGTTGTTAAAGTACTTGGACTACTGAAGAAAATACATTGTGTCAAAGCTTTTCTTTTTGCACTTATCTGATTACTTGTATAAGTATCATTGTAAAGGGAACAACATTTTGTACTGTGTGAGAAAAGAACATGTTAGTTGTCAAATAGATTTTGAATGATATGTGTTGCAATGGAGAATGTACCATTTAGATTACAACTGACTGTAAGCAAAGCTTGACAGTTAACTGTCAGTCCTCATATAACTGATGCATTATCCATGGAAATGCTTCTACTATTCAGAGTCTATTTACTATCCAATTCATACTCTTTTCAGACAGAATGTTGCAATGAGTGCAAGACAAAAAATTTGAATAAACTGTGTCTTTTATCCAAATATCTTTAATTAATTGAATTTCTAGACATTTTAAAGAGAAGCACAGGGTACAAAATCAAGATGTTATGATCAATAAGAACATAAGAACATAACAAAAGTAAAGTACTGTGGGTGCTAGAGAATCTTAACAAGTCAGGCAGCACCTGTAGAGAGAGATGAACCTTTATGAAACATGCTCCAATTCTAAACATTACACTTTAGGATTAGATTAGATTAGATTACTTACAGTGTGGAAACAGGCCCTTCGGCCCAACAAGTCCACACCAACCCGCCGAAGCGTAACCCACCCAGACCCATTACCCCTACACCTAACACTACGGGCAATTTAGCATGGCTGTGAAGGCTTTAAAGATAGTCGTTTCAGCAATGATAGACTTGTACATGGCTATTTTGGAGAAACTTTTGTCTTTCACCTTCAATAATATTGTGAGGAGAATTGATAGAAATGTTTAAATTCATGATGGGTCCAGAGAGAGTGAATAAAAAGAAATGATTTTCACTGTCAGGAGTGTTAAGAACTGAAGACACCAATAACAATGGTGAGTGGCAAAAAGAACCAGTTGCAAGATGAGGAAAAATGCGATAAGTAATTAGAATCAGGAATGCATTATTTGGAATCAGGAATGCATTATTTGGAAGCAGGAACAATCACAGCTTTCAAAACAGAATTAATTAATAGCCATTTGAAATGAGAGAAAAATGCAGGGCTGCAGGGATGGGGATGGAAAGTGCCATATGCAAACATATTTATACGTTAACATAGTATTTTTAAAGAAAAACTTGGGGGAGAGCCTAACTTGATGCAATGAAGCAGAATTACACAAGCCTCACATATTAGTCTCACAATATTGAGAGATGTAACAGCACTGTTCACCTCTATCGACAAAACCCTAGCCAGAGAAACAATAGCCAACCTGCTGGACATACAGAACAGACAACAAGATGGGGAACCTATCAACAAAGACTGCATACTCAAAGTACTGGACCTGTCCCTCACAACACACTTCACATTCAAACAACCAAATATATGAACAAATCAACGGCACACCCATGGGCTCACCCATCTCTGGACTCAGCAGAAGCAAAGATTAGAACAAACAGTCTTACCGCAAATTCAATCCAAACACTGGGTCAGATATGTAGATGACACCTTTG
Source organism: Chiloscyllium plagiosum (assembly GCF_004010195.1). Taxonomy (NCBI): domain Eukaryota; kingdom Metazoa; phylum Chordata; class Chondrichthyes; order Orectolobiformes; family Hemiscylliidae; genus Chiloscyllium; species Chiloscyllium plagiosum. The sequence continues at coordinate 30,431,823 of NC_057718.1, read as the reverse complement.
TAATCATCAAAAACACAGAAATAGAAAACACATACCGGATCATCAACACCACACTCACAGGAATCAGATTCACTAGAGAGGAAGAAAAGGACAACCAACTCCCATTCCTAGACGTGATGGTACAGAGAACACCGAACGGAGAATTCACCACAAAGGTATACTGGAAAACCACACACACAGACTAAGTCCTGGAACTATGAAAGCAACCACCCCAACACACACAAAAGAAGTTGCATCAAGACACTGTTCAAAAGGGCCACAACACACTGCAGCACACCAGAACTGCAAAAAGAGGAAGAAGAACACCTCTACAATGTATTCGCCAAAAACAGATACCCAAGGAAAAGGCAACGGAATGAGGACATGCCACAACCCAAAGGACTAGCCACGTTACCATACATCAAGAACATTTCTGAACTGACAGCCAGACTACTACGACCACTAGGACTCATAACAGCACACAAACCAACAGCCACTCTCAGATAACAACTCACCAGGACAAAGGACCCAATACCCAGCATGAGCAAAACCAACATAGTGTACAAAATACCATGCAAGGACTGCACAAAACACTACATAGGACAAACAGGAAGACAGCTAACAATCCGTATCCATGAACACCAACTAGCCACGAAACGACACGACCAGTTATCCTTAGTAGCCACACACGCAGTTGACAAGCAACATGAGTTGGACTGGGACAGCACTACTATTATAGGACAAGCCAAACAGAGAACAGCCAGGGAATTCCTAGAGGCATGGCACTCATCCACAGATTCTATCAACAAACACATCAACCTGGACCCAATATACCGGCCATTACAGCGGACAGCTGGAACTGACAACCGGAAGCGGCAGAAACAAACCACTATAAATGCTGGAGGAAACATCACAGAAGTGCTTTACAGGAGGTTCCCAAGCACTGAGGATGTCACCTAGACAGGGGACGAAACATCTGCAACACAAATTCCCAGCTCGGCAAACAGAACCACAACATTGTAGGTTATGTCTCAATAAGGAAAGTAAACTGAGGGAAGCAACAGATCAAATTAGTCTTAATCAATGCCAAAGCACAACTGTCAAAATAGCAACAAAATGTTGTGTTTACCAGTTCTTAATCCATAGTCCCTAAACAATAGTTAAAAGGTGAAAACAGAGGGTCTTAAAAGTTTGGAGATTTGGAAACAAAGCAACTGCAAAAATATCAGAGTTTTGTTCTGGCCCACTGGAAGCACAAGGTCAAACAATTTCAGTACATTGTGATATTCTCCTGAGAGGCCAAGGACTGATCCAAGTTCATATCTTCAGGATTTGATGTTACAATATGATTACCTTTATATCACTATAAAGCAGATGGCATAAAAAAGGGGTATCCAACATGAGGAGTTAATGGCAATTGCAGAGATTAAAGTCACATGTTTATGGCAATTTGCATTCACTGCTGAAGTCTGAATAAAGGCACTTCATGCAGCTTCAGGGAAGTATTGGACACAAGAAAACATGGCAGATGCGGCACAGAGGAAAATAAACTGTTTACCTATTAGTTCTGAAATGCAGTCAATTTACAAAGCAACAACTCTGCTGAGAAAGAAAAGTGAAGAAACAGTTCATTGTCAATGATGCAGGTTTCTGTGGTGAGGTAGAGAGTGATATATTACAATAACAAAGAGCTCTGAAACCTGCTAGGGTAGGTGGTTGCATGAATGTGAAAAAAACTGTGTGTGTCAATTTTTTTAAAATGAGAAGCAAGAAGAAAGCTTAAAACTCATTTTCTATTTCCCTGATGCCTTTAAAAATAATTGAATGCCCTTGAAACAAATCAGTAACATTTAAAGGTTAAAGAATCCCATTGCCTTAGAAGGGACATGAATTTTAACAAATAGTGGTGACAACAGATCACCCAAGAAAACCTTCAGTTATACCGGACTATGTTTGAAAAGTTACTTAAATTGAATTTTTCTTACAGTACTTTGCATCCTACATTTACAGTACACCAAAGCAATTTTATGTCCATTTAACAAAATATATTGATAACAAAATACAAATTTATTTTCCACCACCCCCATCATTCTCCCAACAAAGGTGGGAAGGAAGTATATGCAATATCCTCTGTGAAACTCCGCCAGAGAACAGTCTGGGCTACTTCAAATTTTCAGGCAGGTTCCAATTTTGATTTCTGGACTGTCTTAAATGTGTGTCCCTTTATTCAGAGATTACGCTCTTTGGTCCTAACCTGTCTTGAAGGTGAAAATTACCTTTTGGCATGGACCATCCTGTCAAGTTCTCAAGAATTTTGCAGTTTTCTATAAGGTCGCCTTTCATTTTTCTAAACACCAATGAATACAAGCCAACCTACTGAACCTCTCCTCATAGCAAAGTCCGTCTATATCTATCCTTATGCTGAATTCTCTTTGCACTAAAAATCAAGATTCCATAAGAAAATAAACATTCAGCCCATCGAGTCTGTGCCACCATTCAATAAAATCATGGCTGATCTGGTAATACTCAACTAACTTTTCTGCCTTTCTCCCACTACCTTGATTCCTTTACTGATTACAAATTTGTCCACATGAGCTTTGAATATCTTTGCGGCACAGTTGCTCAGTGGTTAGCACTGCTACCTCAGAACACCAGGAGACCCAGGTTTGATTTCACTCTTAGGCTACTATCTGTGTGGAGTTTGCACATTCTCCCTGTGTCAGCATGGGTTTCCTCCGAGTGCTCCCATTTCTTCCCACAGTCCAAAGATGTGCAGGTTAGGTAGATTGGCCAAGATAAATTGCCCATAGTGTTCAGGGATGTGTAAACTATGTGGATTAGCCACGGGGAAAGCAGGGTCAAAAGGATGGGTGGAGTTGGATGGGATGCTCTTCAGAGGGTCAGTGTGGACTGGATGGGCTGAATGGCTTGCTTTCCCACTGTAGGGATTCTACAATTCAAACCCAGCCTCTATAACCTTCTGTGATAAAAGAATTTCGCAGATCCATAACACACAGAAGAAATGCATCCTGAACAGTTTTAAATGGGTGACCCCTATTCTGAGATTATGCCCTCTGGTTCTAGACTTTCCCACAAGGGGAAACAACACCTTCACATCTACTTGGTTAAGTTCTCCGAGAATCGTGTATACCTTTTAGCCATCCTTATTGTCTGATGAACTTGGTGGCTATTTGAGATTAGTGCACAACGAGCCCCAATTCTTCTATGTTGCAGGTTCTACAGTCTTTCTCTAGTTAATTAATATAAAATTTACATAATATTTAGCTACTTTATTCATCCTACCAATGTACATAACCTGATATTTTCCCACATTATATTCCTCTGCCAAGATTTTGACCATTCACTTCACCTGTTTATATCTCTCTGCTTATCCTTTGCCATCCTCAACACTAGTCTTTCCACCTATTTTTGCATCATCCTCAAACTTGGGAATTGTATATTCTCAGGGAGAAAGTGAGGACTGCAGATGCTGGAGATCAGAGCTGAAAATGTGTTGCTGGAAAAGCGCAGCAGGTCAGGCAGCATCCAAGGAGCAGGAGAATCGACGTTTCGGGCATAAGCCATTCTTCAGGAATGAGGAAAGTGTATCCAGCAGGCTAGAGAAGGAGGGACTTGGGGGAGGGGCGTTGGAAATGCGATAGGTGGAGGGAGGTC
>NC_057718.1:30425343-30427738 GCF_004010195.1 Chiloscyllium plagiosum | reverse complement strand
TTGGAGGGGCAGGGCTCAAGGGCGGAGGAGCAGGAAGTGGAGGAGATGTGGTGGAGGGCATCGTCGATCACGTCTCGGGGGAAATTGCGGTCTTTGAAGAAGGAGGCCATCTGGGTTGTACAGTATTGGAACTGGTCCTCCTGGGAGCTGATGCGGCGGAGACGAAGGAATTGGGAATATGGGATGGCGTTTTTACATGGGGCAGGGTGGGAGGAGGTGTTGTCTAGGTAGCTGTGGGAGTCGGTCGGTTTATAGTAAATGTCCGTGTTGATTCAGTCGCCCGAGATAGAAATGGAAAGGTCTAGGAAGGGGAGGGAGGAGTCTGAGATGGTCCAGGTGAATTTGAGGTCAGGGTGGAAGGTGTTGGTAAAGTGGATGAACTGTTCAATCTCCTCGTGGGAGCACGAGGCAGTGCCGATACAGTGATCGATGTAGCGGAAGAAAAGGTGGGGTGTGGTGCCAGTGTAGCTGCGGAAGATGGACTGTTCCACATATCCTAGCTGGGGCCCATGCGGGTGAATCCGAGGCATTAATATAAATTGTAAACAATTTTAGCCCCAGCACAGGTTGCCATCCTGAAAATGCTCCATATCCCTCACCCTAAATTTCTGCCTTCTATCAGTTATTCAGTCCTTGATCTGTGCTAGTTGATCAATAAACATATTCAGTAGTTATTGTGGACCTTTTTCTACAGTTTTATAGGCAGATAATAGGTATTCTTGAAAAAAAAACTTGTCTCTGGTCTCATTTTTTTACTTCAGGCTTTAATTTAGCAGAGTTGGTCATAAGCTATTTACTATGTTCCAAGGCAAATCCCCACTATACTAATACAACACACCTGTTTCAATTTTCTACTTATTACTTACTCAATTACTGTTAATACAAATTTGTTCATTATTTCATAGTCAAAGTCTTGAGGTCTAAAAGATTGCTCATTCAAAATCTGTTCTTCACATATATGTTTGTATCATTGGGATTAATCATCAGTGCATATCAAAACGGAATCCATAAGCTATTGGGGACGTCACATACTTTCTTTTATTCTGAAACAAAAAACTGTAAACATAAAGCCTTCACTTTATGACTACATCAGATGATAGTCCACACACGATGGGAAATGTTGGTGAACTTGGGTTGAGCACAGTTGTTAGCTATTTGCTGCTCTTGAGCTTCTCATGGAATAATATATACAGTCCCATGTTCTTTTCCTTTCTCAAAATCAATAGCACCAGCTATAACCATGAGTTGGAAGACAGACGTTATCCTGGTTCCATTTTCTCCACTACTACAGTAGATGTTTCACATGCTATGTGACATGGGTGTTATGCATCACTGCCTTCATTTTGATGTGCTAATGTTATGCTCCCAACTGATTGCACTACTGAACAAGTCAGAATCCAGAATTAAATCTGGCTTATTAGATTTTTATTTTTAGTTAATGCAGTGGTCAGTCAGTGAAATAGATTTTCTTCCTCCAGGTGGTGATGTGCACTGAAACAATTTTATGCAAGAAAGACAGTCTAACTTATATATGGAGTAGACCAAACATTTGCAATCATTAACCGAGTACCCCAACTACGTAAACAGACTGTCTACATATGCAGCTAAAAAAATGAAACTTATTCAGCTTCAGGAAACCTCACCAATGCTCCTATAAAGATGACGAGGTTATAGCAACTTCTTTGCTGATGGTGCATATTTTAGCTCCAGCACAAGTGAGGGCACCCTGTAATTAAACTGACCTATTCAACACTTCCTCATCCAAAAGGTTTCCTGACCGCACCTCTCTGATTAGATAGCATTAACCATGTACTCAGCAAATAAATTACAACTCAAACGTTACGACCTGGCAGATTCTTCGGAACCAGATCCTTATTTACTTGTCAGTACATTATACATTAACAACTTGCATGTCTATAAAACCTCCGACATTGCAAAATGTCCTGATACAATTCAGAAAAGCACAGTCAGAAAAAAGATTGTTAATTTGATGTATTGTACAACAAAGGATTTGTCAGCACAAATGATGACAGCATAACAGCTTATGACATGGATCTGGCTATCAGGTCAACTGGTTTAATGGAAATTTTGGTCAAAACTGTGCAATAAGGGTAAAGAATTGAGAAATCTATACTGGGCTTTGTGTGTCATACTTTGGAGTATAGTATTAAAAATTCTCAGACAACAGAATAATATGGATGCATCCAAGGAACAGGAGAATCGACGTTTCGGGCATAAGCCCTTCTTCAGGAATGAGGAAAGTGTGTCCAGCAGGCTAAGATAAAAGGTAGGGAGGAGGGACTTGGGGGAGGGGCATTGGAAATGCGATAGGTGGAGGGAGGTCAAGGTGAGGGTGATAGGTCAGACTGGGGTGGGGGCGGAGAGGTCAGGAAGA
>NC_057718.1:30290734-30425328 GCF_004010195.1 Chiloscyllium plagiosum | reverse complement strand
ACGCCCCTCCCCCAAGTCCCTCCTCCCTACCTTTTATCTTAGCCTACTGGACACACTTTCCTCATTCCTGAAGAAGGGCTTATGCCCGAAACGTCGATTCTCCTGTTCCTTGGATGCTGCCTGACCTGCTGCACTTTTCCAGCAACACATTTTCAGCTCTGATTTCCAGCATCTGCAGCCCTCACTTTCTCCCAGAATAATATAGATGGCTAGTGTGGAAATTGGTAAGTGGCACAATGGTTTTCAAAGGTAGTATTCGGAGATTCTGATTAAAGCACATTGTTGAACACAGTTGACAGAACTTCATCCTGTTATCTGTGACTTGAGAGCACTATGTAGACAATGAAAAGCATATTCAAAAGGAGGTTCTGTTCTCCACTGAAATCCCTCAACTTGGTATGCATAATCAAAAACTGAAAAAGCAAATAATAATAAAAGATCAGAAGATATAATGTAACACTGGAAACTGTAGTTCCTTACTAAAAGAATTAATCCATCTTAAACTCACTGCAGGCAACATTAACAGAAAAATTAAGTTTGCACTTAAATTCTACACTCAAGGCTAAAATCCCTACCTGACATATTTTTAAAACAATCTCAAATGAACACATGGTTATCATAGCAATATAAAAGTAAAGTCATTTGCTGTCATCCAAACGCCTACATTATATTTAATCTCCTCATATGCAGCCACCAGATGAATAAAAGAGAGAACAAGGTCAAAGCTTACAGTAGTGCACGAAGTCTGAAAAATTTGCTATTCTGTTATGCATTGCACTTGTCATTAGTTTAATCAGACTCTTATTGAAAAAAATAGTTCATGCAATTCACAATTTTCTGGTAGAATAAAGTGTAACCAAGTTTAAATGCTCAGATGTTACATTTTTAAAAGGCTAAAACAGCCCTACAACGCAAAGTGAACTCTCGCAATGAGGAGCTGCAGAGAAAAACAAATTCCAAAGAAATTAAAACAGGCAGATTAATTTCTTATTGGCACATATTTTAGTCCTATGAAGCGTATAAACAATTCAACATGAAAAATTACATCAGACTCCAAGAAGGATTGTGAATGAACATCCAAAATTGCCTGCTTAGTATATTCTGTCAACTATTTTATAAAAGATGTCTGACCCCAAACCTGAAGTAATGAGTAAACAAAAGTATAATGTTTAGTTATAAGGGGTATTAGCAAAGCTCAATGTATGGCAAAACATTATGAAAATCTATTGTTTCCCCACTCAAATGCAATCACAGCTCTGGGATCTGCTATAATATTTAAAATATATTTAGTTATAATTTTCAAGCTGCAGCAAAATGAATGACGTAGTTGAACTATGCAACTGATTTGCTTCCACAAGGCTAATGCAATAAGTTCAGCAGTGGGAGCTCATTTATGCGGCAACAATCTTTTTAAAATGAAGTGTGGCTAAAACCGTAGGAGAATCTTCTCAGAAAATCCTTGGACGTAAATGAATGACAGGTACCTCATACATCACTCGAGCTGGACTTTAATCCTTCCACTGTTGAATTACTTTTTCAGCTTTCCAAATAACATATCGTAATACATAAAGCAAAGATCATATTTTTTCCTGCTCGCATACGTGGAATTCTGATTATGACTCTAATATTGCTTTATGAAGAATTGCAAAATATTTCCTAATTAAAAAGCTTTTTTTTAAAGATTGCCTGAAAAACTATTACATCATTTTGAGACCGAAATCCTTTTCATGGTTCCCAAACAACTGCATATTAATTTCATATAATACAAATAAATTAAGTAAATTTAGATTAGCAAAAATATAGACCAAAAATCACATTATTAAAAATGCACTCAAGATTATTTCAATCCTCACTATTCCATTTTCTCAAGTAGAAACCTCTTAAAGGATGTTGAAATGACTGGGGATCACATGGTCTGCAGAGCAAAAGAAATGAAAAAGTCAGACTTGATTTAATATACAGAAGAATTTAATACAGAATGTGCTCTTTAACGAGATAGGGTAAAGAAATCATTGTAGATAATTTTTTCTTGTCTTCCAAAAGGAAGTTCATCAACCTTTAAGACAAATCTCAAGATAACAATTTTGTTCAGAATATCCAGGTGCAACGCAAAAAAGAAACTGGGTAAATAAGAAGCCTGTATATGCCCAATAATTCCAAAGAAACATGCGTTTGAAATTCTTAACTATAGTGGAGACCTGAATAACAATACTGCTTGCACATATTCAGCATTTAGATTTTGTTAGTCTCTTTGATAGATTGAAGCAGAGGAAAGAGACCTTCTCACCGTTGAAATGTAACTCATGGTGGTTCAACAAGACTGACTGTGTGGCGACTGTCAGGCGACTGACTGTGTGGAGTTTGCACGTTCTCCCCGTGTCTGCGTGGGTTTCCTCCGGGTGCTCCGGTTTCCTCCCACAGTCCAAAGATGTGCAGGTCAGGTGAATTGGCCTTGCTAAATTGCCCGTAGTGTTAGGTAAGGGGTAAATGTAGGGGTATGGGTGGGTTGCGCTTCGGCGGGTCGGTGTGGACTTGTTGGGCCGAAGGGCCTGTTTCCACAATGTAATGTAATCTAATGTAATCTAATCTAATACTGGCTGTGACAGCAATAATGGAAGATGTCAATTGACTGAACTTCTTTGTTCCAAACTGTAAAAGATGTGACAAAATTCTGAGGGACAGAATCTATCTTCACCTGGAGAGTTAAGTATTTACCAAGAATAGTGAGCGTGGCTTTATCAAGGAAGCTTAAAAACTTCTAATAAATTTGCTTGGATGTTTTAAAGTGACAAATAGGTTTGTAGATTAGTTTAATGGAGTTGCTACAGTCTGGACATCACTAAGGCTTTTGACAAGGTGTTGCATGGGAAACTGGTCAAGAAGATGACAGCCTTTGAGATTCAGGGCATTTTGGCAATTGTGTCTGAATTAGCTTACTTACAGAAGGCAGAGTGTGCAGGTCAAAGGTTATTTTTGTGATTAGAAGCCTTGTGTCCAGTGGCAAGGTGCAGGCTCAGTGCTGGCTCCCTTGCTGGATGTACTGTATATTAATGATTTAGACATGGATGTAGGTGATTTTAATCAGTAAGTTTGCACATGACACAAAAATCAGTGGTGTGATATACAGTGAGGAAGAAAGCTTTATTCTAGAGACCTTGGAGTGCAGGTTCATAGCTCCTTGGAAGTGGAGTCACAGATAGATAGGATAGTGAAGAAGGCGTTTGGTATGCTTTCCTTTATTGGTCAGAGTATTGAGTACAGGAATTGGGAGTCATGTTGCAGCTGTACAGGACATTGGTTAGGCCACTGTTGGAATATTGCGTGCAATTCTGGTCTCCTTCCCATCGGAAGATGTTGTGAAATTTGAAAGGGTTCAGAAAAGATTTACAAGGATGTTGCCAGGGTTGGAGGATCTGAGCTACAGGGAGAGGCTGAACAGGCTGGGGCTGTTTTCCCTGGAGCGTTCGGAGCCTGAGGGATGACCTTATGGAGGTTTACAAAATTATGAGGGGCATGGATAGGATAAATAGACAAAGTCTTTTCCCTGGGGTCGGGGAGTCCAGAACTAGAGGGCATAGGTTTAGGGTGAGAGAGGAAAGATATAAAAGGGGCAACTTTTTCATGCAGAGGGTTTGGAGGGATATGGGCCGGGTGCTGGCAGGTGGGACTAGATTGGGTTGGGATATCTGGTCGGCATGGATGGGTTGGACTGAAGGGTCTGTGTCCATGCTGTACATCTCTATGACTCTAAGACATAGACAAATTGGACTGACTGCCAGAATATGGCAAACGGAGTTCAACCCTGAAATTTGTGGAGTGATGTATTTTGGAAAGGCTAGTAAGCCTAGGGTATACAGACAAATGGTAGGGCCCTAGGTATTACTGAGGATCAGTGAGACATTGGTGTGAATGTGAACAAATCCTTGTAGGTAACAGGACAGATGGATAGGGTGGCTAAAAAATCAGATGGGATACTTGCCTTTATTAATCGCGGCACAGAAGACAAGAGCTGGGTGGTTATGCTGGAGCTGTACAGAACATTGGCACAGCCACAACTACAGCACTGTGTGCAGTTCTGGTTTCCATACTATAAGGAGGATGTTTCAGCTTTCCAAAGCCTTTCCTGGTTTAGAAAATAGTCAATGCCTCTATTCTTTATAGCAATGTACCGAAGCTCTCACTTTCCCACATTATGTTCTATCTGCTGTTTCACTCTCCAAGCAAAAGTCCTTGAGCAACCTGGCCACTTCCTCAACACCACCTGTCCCTCCCCTACCTTTGCGTCATCTGCAAACTTAACAACAACGTCCTTAGTTCCTTCATCCAGATCGTTAATGTATAATGTGCATAATTGTGGTCTGAAAACTGACTCCTGCAGATGTCCTTTAGTCACCGGCTGCCATCCTGAAAATGATTCCTTTATCCCTGCCTTCTGCCAGTCAGCCAATCTTCTATTCATGCCAGTACCTTGCCCCTAACACATGGGCTCTTTTCTGATTTAACAGTCTCCTGCACGATACTGCAGCATTGTATCCGCAAAATTTTGCTGTAGTGTATGCCTTCTCAAATGTCACCACAAAACTCAAGGTGACTCTGATAGTAACAAGCAACATTAAAATAAACTAACAAACTCATGTATTAGTGCAGAGTCCTATAGTGATTTATGGTACTTTTTTCTTTTGCAGGGCATTCAACATGGTGCTTATTCTAATGTTTCTTACTACTGCTCAATAGCTTTGCTATACTCAAACATGATTTGATGTATAAACAGATCCTCTTTAGGCTTTGGAGGGATGACATTTAATTTAATATTCTAGAATTAATTTGTTTATCTAAAACTATGCCTAATTATGTCAATTCATCGTACAGCAGAAACTATTGAAATTTTAACAAGCCTTCAGCACAAAAGACTGTTCAGAATTTGAAAACCTAAACATGATTCAGAAGTAAAGTATAGGATTGTACAAGATTAAGAGTCACAGGCAGTCAATTGGATAGTCAAGATGTATTTAAACTTGACTTTGCAGAGGACTAGGAAGTCGTCTTACACTTTTAATTTCAGAATAATTCTACAAATCGCTGACGTGACACCTGGATTATATTACAATTGGAATTAGGTGTCTAATTGCTACTTTAAACCCAGTACATCAAATGCATTATTTAATGGATGGGTAGGGCAATCAAAAATTCAGATTAACTGCAAACCATCATTTCATGATCCCTACAACTCTGCTGTTACTTTAGTATGGGTGCTTCCTTAAAATTCGCTTTTTTTTTCTTCAATGGCATTTTGACTTTGTAATGAAGTGATATCAACACACTAGATACAAAAGGCATGCCGTAATTTCCTCTGTTGCCCTCCACCTCCTGGTCTGGTTCAGCTTCAAAAATAATAAAAGGAACATCTGATACTTTTGGAGCTAGCCATGATCTCATAATCTGAAAATTGCCAACTGGGAGACCAACAAAAGCCAAAACTAATCACAAGTTTCTTATATGAGCTGGAAAGAAAAAAAAGGTACAGATAAATCTATGGTTTGTATCAAAGTATTGCAATTATTGTGACAGAACCCAAATTCCATAGAAGCCACTGTCATAAGAGCCTTTGTCAGAAAAATAATTAATGTTTGAAGAAAACTACTCAAAGTTTAAGCCAAATATTTTGTTTTTATTTGGTTATGCATAAATAGAAATTATATAATACAATTCAAAGTCTGTGAGATGATTTGTAGCTCGGGTGCTCATTGTTGTGGTTCTGTTCGCCGAGCTGGGAATTTGTGTTGCAGATGTTTCGTCCCCTGTCTAGGTGACATCCTCAGTGCTTGGGAGCTCCTGTGAAGCGCTTCTGTGATCTTTCTTCTGGCATTTGTAGTGGTTTGAATCTGCCGCTTCCGGTTGGTTTTGCTCATGCTGGGTATTGGGTCCTTCGTTCTGGTGAGTTGTTATCTGAGAGTGGCTGTTGCTTTGTGTGCTGTTATGAGTCCTGACAGCCAGACTACTGTGACCACTAGGACTCATAATAGCACACAAACCAACAGCCACTCTCAGACAACAACTCACCTGAACGAGGGACCCGATACCCAGCATGAGCAAAACCAATGTAGTGTACAAAATCCCATGCAAGGACTGCACAAAACACTACATAGGACAAACAGGAAGACAGCTAACGATCCGCATCCATGAACACCAACTAGCCATGAAACGACACGACCAGCTATCTTTAGTAGCCACACACGCAGATGACAAGCAACATGAATTCGACTGGGACAAGTCAAACAGAGAACAGCCAGGGAATTCCTAGAGGCATGGCACTCATCCACAGATTCAATCAATAAGCACATCGACCTGGACCCAATATACCGACCACTGCAGCGGACAGCTGGACTGACAACCGGAAGCGGCAGATTCAAACCACTACAAATGCCAGAGGAAAGATCACAGAAGCGCTTCACAGGAGGCTCCCAAGCACTGAGGATGTCACCTAGACAGGGGACGAAACGTCTGCAACACAAATTCCCAGCTCAGCGAACAGAACCACAACATATAATACAATACAATACAGCATAGAAACAACCATTCTGCCACCAAGCTTGCGCTGATTGCTAATCCTTATTAAGACCCGCTATTTATTGCCCATATGCAATTTCTACCCCTCTGTTCACCTCCAGTTTATATATGTCTTTCAAGATGCACCTTAAAGGTTGCTAACTGGGATTGTGTTCGAGGCACCCATCATTCATTGTGAAAACTTTTCCCAACACTTCTCCCCTAAACTTTCCCCCTCTCACCTCGAATCTATGCCTTCTTGAAATTGACCGTTTAACCCTTGGAAAAAGCCTCTGACTATCCACCCTATCGATGCCTCTCGTAATTTTGTAGATCTCTATCAGGTCACCCCTCAGCCTCCATCTTTCCAATGAAAACAATCTGAATTTATCCAAGCTCTCCTCATAACTAAAACTCTCCAGAACAGGCAACCATGGCAAACCTTCTCTGCACCCTCTCTAAAGCAAACAAGTCCTTCTGGTAGTGTGGCGGCCAGAACTGCATACAATATTTCAAATGTGGCCTAACTAAAGTTTTGCACAGCTATAACATAACTTAATAACTTTTATATTCAATGACCCAGCAATGAAGGCAAGAGTGCTGTATGCCTTCTTGACCACCTTACCCACTTGTGTTGCCATTTTCAGGGATCTGCATGCCCAGATTCCTCTGTAGATCAACACTCCTAAGGATTCTGCCATTTATTGTATAATTCACACCTGAAATTGATCTTCCAAAATGCATCCCCTGCATTTGTCTAGATTAAATATAATCTGCATCTGTTTCCGTGCTGTACGTCTCTATGACTCTATGCCCTTTTTCTGCACAAATCTGCGATCTATCCATATTCTGCTGCATCCTTCGCCAATCGTCCTCAGTATCTGCTACTCTGCCAATTTTGGGGTCATCCACAAACTTATTAATCAGACCAATTACATTTCCCTTTATATATATAGAAACAACCAAGGTCCCAGCATTGATCCCTGCGGAACATCACTAGTTATTGATCTCCATTTTCAAAAGCATCCTTCCACCACGACTCTCTGTCTTCTATGACCAAGCCATTTAGCCAGCCCATCCTGGAACCTACGAGACACTACCTTCTGCACCAGCATGACATGAGGTACCTTATCAAATGACTTACTAAAGTCCATGTCGACAACATCTCCTGCTCTTCCCTCATTAAACATTCTTGTCACCTCCTTAAAGAAACTCAGTCAAGTTGGAGAGACATGATCTTAACCACACAAACCCATGCTGCCTATCACTAACAAGTCCATTCAATTCCAAATGTGAATGAATCCTGTCTCTCAGTACCTTCATCAACAACTCTCCAAACACTGACATCAAGCTCACCAGCCTGTAATTACCTGGATTATCTGTTTCTCTTCTTAAATAAAGGAACAACATTGACCATTCTCCATCCTTTGGAACCTCGCCTGAGGCCAAAGAGGAAGCAAAGATAACTTTAAGGCCCTAGCTATTTCCTCCCTTGCCTCCCATAGTATCCTGGCATAGATCCCGTCTGGCCATGGGGTCATGTCTGCCTTAATGTATTTCAAGACATCCAACACTTCCTCCTTCATTATACAGTCCTGCCCAAAAGTATTCACGCGCCTTTCCCTGACCTCAACATCCCTCACTTCCCTCTCTTCGGTAAACACTGATGTAAAGTACTCATTAAGAATCTCACCCATTTCCTCTGGCTCCACACAACCTCTGTCATTTATCCTTGAGTGGGCCTACTCTTTCCCTAGCTACCTTCTTGTTCCTAATAGATGTATAAAATGCATTGGGATTCTTCTTAAACCTGCTGGCCACAGACATTTCATAGCCCCTTTCATCCTTCCTAACTCTCCTTCCTTCCTACTTTCTCCATATTCTTCTAGGCAACTGTTTTTAGTTGCCTTGACCTTAAGTATGCTTCCTTTTTTTTGACGAAGCTGATAATTTCCCGTCATCCAAAATTCTTGAAACTTGCTATTCGTGTCGTTCATTTTCACAGGAGCATATCTGTACTGCATTCTAATCGAATCTGAGGGTAAAACCACATCTGACATGTCAGAATATTTTAAGGACAAATTGATTAAATTGCAGGACAGGCATGTTCCCAACAACTGCTCCCAGTGCACATTCTCTCATGCTTGCCCAATTCGGTTATAGTTGGCCTTCCCCAATTTAACACCTTCATCCAAGGTCCACTCTTGTCCTTATCCATAAGTATTCGAAACGTACAAATTATGGTCACTATTCCCAAAATGCTTCCCTATTGAAATTTTGATCACCTAACCGTGTTTATTCCCCAATACCAGGTCCAGTATGTTTCCTACCCTTGATGGACTATCCACATATTGTTTCATAAAGCCCTCCTGGATACAACTAACAAATTGCTCCCCATTCAAAGCCCCAGTACTAAGGGAGTCCTAGTCAATATAGGGGAAGTTAAAATCACACACCACAACAACTGTTATTTTCACATCTTTCCAGTATCTGACAACGTATCTCTTCCTCTATCACTTGCTGGCAGCTGGGGTATCTGCAGGACAATCCCAGCATTGTGACTGCACCCTTCCTGTTCCTGAGCTCCACATATAATGCCACACTGCAAGATCCCTGCAGGGTATCCTCCCTCAACACAGCTGTGGTATGCTCCCTCACCAATAAAGAAACTGCCTCACCTCTTTAGCTTCGTCCTCTGCCTCATCTAAAATGTCAATATCCCAGAACGTTAAGCTGCAAATCCTGTCCCTCTTTCAATCATGTCTCTATGATAGCAAAATCATGTATGCATTAATCCAGGCTCTAAATTCATCCATCTTACCCGTTGTACTTCTTGCATTAAAGCAAATATAGCCCAAGCCTCCAGTTTCACTGAGTTTCCTTTTAGATATACTTGTCTTAGACTCAAGCTCTTCCCCGGTCTCTATACTTGCTGACCTCAAGAACCCCCGTGTTTGATTTTAAATCTTCCCCTCTACAGTCCTCCGTCCAGCTTCTGCTGCTGGCTCCTCCTGAAAGCAATGTGCCTGTACTGAAACTAGAATTATGTAATTCTAATAGCTTTCATATTCAACTTGATATTTAGCTGGTAATGTTTCCATTTACAGTCAACAAAATTATTGTTTGGTAGGGGAATCATATGAATATACAGCAAAAATATAAACATTGAGTAAACTTAGACCAATAACTGTGCATCACCCCTCACCCCAAAAAAACCATGCCAAATTGTAAAATGATGACTGTTATACCATTATGATTTGACAATTATCATTAACAATATTTTTCAAGCTAAAACACATCTAGATGGGTACATGAATAGGAAGGGTTGAGAGGGATATCGGCCAAGTGCTGGCAAATGGGACTAAATTAGTTTAGGATATCTATTTGGCACGGACGAGTTGGATCGAAGGGTCTGTTTCCATGCTGCACATCCCCATGACTCTAAGTATAATTTCAGGGCAAATTCTTCAGCCATCAGATGGAGTAGTTATTATCTGATTTTGTAAATAACAAGCCAACAAATCAACATCCTGCATCTTTGTTGAGCTCTTCCACACAGTGTATCTCAGAACTACGGAATTAGTCAGGATGAAGCAAAGAGCTACACATTAAAGGCACAAATGGAAAGAATATTTTTGAAGGAAGGAAAGGAGAGTACCAGTGTAAGTAATTTTGGAATTTGAAAGAGTAAAGACTTAGTGAGCAAAAGTCCTTCTTCCATTTCATTCAAAGGTACTAACCTAACATTAGAGTCATGTTTGAAGTGTCATTGAGTGGAACAAAGTACAAACTATAATTTCAAATACTACTGTAGCAATTAAAGGATTTAAGTCCAGATCAGTGAAAAACAATCATGAATTGACATTAAACCCAACCACAGGTCCTGTTTCTAAAGGAATGTGACGTTGTTACTTGGTCTATTCTACTGTATATATATATATACACACATGACTCCAATTTCAAGTCCTAACCCTAGCACGATCCTTTGATGGGGCTTAGCAAAGCACTCCGCCATGTTAAATCACTAAAAAGGCTAACAAAAATTAAAACAGGACAGACCATATACCCAGTCAAGTCAGCCCTGCAATAAAACAAGGCTCTTTATGACTATCTGGGGACTTGTGTTGAAGTTGGTCTAGCTGTCCCACAGATTGATCAATCTGACATATGTATGACTAAGTGAGAAGGAATATCAGATAAAGTCCCAAATGCTTCATAGCGCTTCACAGAACATCACCAACCAACCCCACCGTCCCGTGGCCGAACATTTCAACTCCCCCTCCCATTCCGCCAAGGACATGCAGGTCCTGGGCCTCCTCCATCGCTATAGCCTCACCACCCAACGCCTGGAGGAAGAACGCCTCATCTTCCGTCTTGGGACCCTCCAACCACACGGCATCAATGTGGATTTCACCAGTTTCCTTCTTTCCCCTCCCCTCCCACCCCCACCTGATTCCAGTTCCAACCTTCCAACCTGGCACTACCCTCATGACCTGCCCTACCTGTCCATTTTCCTTCCCACCTGTCCGCTCCACCCTCCTCTCTGACCTATCACCATTACCCCACCTCCGTCTACCTATCGCACTCTCAGCTGCCTTTCCCCCAGTCCCACCCCTCGCCCATTTATCTCACACCCCTTCGGCTCACAAGCCTCATTCCTGATGAAGGGCTCTTGCCCAAAACATCGATTCTCCTGCTCTTCGGATGCTGCATGACCTCTGTGCTTTTCCAGCACCCATCTGCAGTCCTTACTTTCTCCTAAAGTCCCAAACTTCCTAATGTCATTCCCATCAGGTGGACAGGCTAACAAGATGCAAAAGTATGGAGGTTTAGATTATATTTTCTCATCCTAGATTTCCTTAAACTAACTGATCATTTACCACATCGGATTTCCTTCATTACGATAGTAATTGCACTTTCAAGGTACTGTACTGGCTGTAAAGTACTTTGGGATGTCTAAATGGTGCATGTTTGTTTCTAATACCGTAAGGACAACTCAAGAAATTCACAGTATATGAAACATATTAAGATGTTATAAAAAATGCAAATGCAAATCTTTCTTACAAGTTAAACCTGTTCAAATTTTCAATTATCCAAAATACTTGGTCTTAATTGCACTGGTATCTGTTCCAAATTTTCCCATACAATAGCTCCTGAACTTATGAAACCTCTACTGAGAGACTCCAACATTTATTCACAAAGAATTCATTACATCCATGACTTCAAGTTTTTGTGTCCCTCAGCAGAGTGTTTCTTTATGGAAATCGTTTAGGCTTCACTTGGTTGAAGCAGCATAAAATGGCTAACAGTGGTTTTCAATTCACTTAAAATGGCTGAGGAAGATCTTAAACTGAAACAGCAGCTTCCATAGTGTGAAGTTAAATTAAAAGCTAAAGCAATTGTCACCTTCATAGAAAGAATATATTCAAGCTAACAAGGGCCTTGTGAAATACATACAAGAGAGTTCTGCTGAGTAAGAGGCAAAAATGAGTTTCTACTTGTACTGGGACATTTTGATAAGGAACATCCTTCAGAAATGCTGATAGAACCCTTCATAACAATGTGCCAAAATTCTGGTATTGATAATGGGGTAGAAGGGTGGGTCTGGCCCCTATCAATTAAGATCCACCAGGTCATACAGCCACAGGTTATAGAAAAAATATAGCATTTTAAGAATACAGCATTAAGGGATTTAACCGCATTTCCATGGAATGACCCAAAAAGTCAACAGTAAAACTAAAAGTCTTCATTTCTTAGCTATGGATATTGCTCTATGCTTAAAAAAAAGTACAGAACACAGTAAAAAAAAACTGGAGTCCCAATTATTTGTCATGCTGGGTCATAAAACAATCTAAATAACCAAAAGCCTCTTAGTACTTACAAAACCCATTTACTCTAAAAAAAAACTAGGAGAAAAATTACCGCAAGAAATGCAAAACTTGCGCCCAGACCTCCTCCCTCACTTCCCTCCAAGGCCCCAAGGGATCCTTCCATATCCGTCACAAATTCACCTGCACCTCCACACACATCATTTACTGCCTCCGCTGCACCCGATGTGGCCTCCTTTACATTGGGGAGACAGGCCACCTACTTGTGGAATGTTTCAGAGAACACCTCTGGGACACCCGCACCAACCAACCCAACCACCCCATGGCTTAACACTTTAACTCCCCCTCCCACTCCGCCAAGGACATGCAGGTCCTTGGCCTCCTCCATTGCCAGACCATGGAAACACAACGCCTGGAGGAAGAGCGCCTCATCTTCCGCCTAGGAACCCTCCAACCACAAGGGATGAATGCAGATTTCTCCAGCTTCCTCATTTCCCCTCCCCCCACCTTATCTCAGTCCCAACCCATTCTCCTGCTCCTTTGATGCTGCCTGACCTGCTGTGCTTTTCCAGCAACACATTTTTCAGCCCATTTACTCTAAAGAATGGTTTCAAACCATTTTTAAAATAAATCATGACGGCTATAGAGACACTTAATTATCAACTTTAGACACAGAAAATTCACTGGCTAACTCTAAAACCAGAAGCCCAAACTCTCAAAGAATAATATAAAAAATTAAAAAGATATGAGCTAACCCCACAGAGGCTAGTATTGCATCACCAAGTCACCCTTTACTTACACATGGAGAATCCTTGGCACTGATCCAGCTCTCAGAGTGAACAAGATGTCTACTCCTCTTGTTTTTAACTGTCAGCCAGGGCTCCCCTGATTAGACCAGATTAACAGCTCCAATCATGGAACTCATATTCTGTGAAGTCCACCTGGCTGACCTTGATACACAATCAGAACAATATAAATACCACAGGTTACATCCGAAGATGAGCCATTCAACTCAGAATGTTAACGCTGTTTCTCTCTCCACAGAGGCTACCAGACCTGCTGAGTTTCTCCAACACTTTCTGTTTTTATTTCAGATCTCGAGCATCTGCAGTGTTTCGCTAATACAGAGGGTATAAATTGCACAAACACATAGAAGCAATAATAGTACCACAGCTAAGAAGGTGAGGTGAAAAACATGGACTACAGTGGGCGACAGTGCAACCAACATTACTTTGAACAAGCTAAAGCTTTTGTGAAAAGATCAGATCAGAAAAGAACATACAAAATAAAAACAAAGCAGGAAAGTTTTTGTCGACATCAAACTTGGTTTTGAGACAGGTGTGAATACAATACTGTAGAAAGAGAGTGGTCAATATACAGAAGATTCCTTTCAAAACTCAATCCGAAAATGCTATTTCTTCTATTGATATGTTTGGCTTTGTCAATATCTTTTCAACACAAGTGAAATTCCCACATCTCCTTACCAGTCAAATTACTTCAAGAAGCTATTTATTTTCCTTTTGATAGTGAACATTTCTTTTCTTTCAAAAGCCCAACCATCCACAACATTGTTAAATAAGGTAGCTTCATCCAGGAAAATACTTGAACTCTTATACAGGACAACAAAACATTATCTAAAAAGCATTTCTCCATTTCAATCAATATCCTGATGGTTAGTGTTCACTAGTTCCTCACTATTTCTTCTTCATTTAATTCAAGCATCTTCCTCATCAAACTCTCTCCATATTGAAAATGTATCTCATTAAAACATGGAATACATGTAATAGAACATATACTAGAAACATAGGCACCAAAGTATGACATAAAGCCTCTTAGGCTTATCCTGCCATTCAGGGATTCCAGACTGATGCTAAAATTCTCTTTCACCCAGAAAGAATATGCACTACCATTTTGACTTCGTATTCCAAGCTTGTTATAGTTTAGAATGTTACTCTTGGGTGTGAGTACAGATTTGTACATAGCTTTCAACCTATGAAATGACTGATCTGACCACACTTTAAAGTGCATTTGGTGTAATTTCAGGAAATGCACCAGTTCTGAATACCCTATTTTGATGAGCATAAATATGGGAAAAATCTTTAAATTAAAATTCACAAAACTGCAAGTCAACCAAGAAAACACTACTGGAACATTATATATTAAAATATATTTAACAAAGATGTTCAAAGTCAATTGTCTTTTTCTTGACCACTGCACCAAATAAGTGACATACATATTTAATTCATTTAGTCACTTCAGAATTTCATGCATAAACATTCCTGCACCTGCTCTTCCCATCCGTATTGCAAATTTTATATCCATGGAGAGAGATAGAAATCTTTTGTGTTTGTTCAACATGTACTAAGAAGCTAATAAATTGGGTCATGTAGTCATTTTGCTAATAATAGTTAAATCACACGTTTACCCAATATACCACACCTTGTGATTCCTGAAGAAGGGCCTGTGCCCGAAACGTCGAATCTCCTGTCCCCTGGATGCTGCCTGACCTGCTGTGCTGTTCCAGCAATAAAGTTTCAACTTGGATCTCCAGCATCTGCAGACCTCACTTTCTCCTCCAATATACCATATACCCATACTAAATCATTTCTTTGAGCACTGTTCCCATTTTGCACAGATTCTGTGTTTTACAACATTCAAATATCCATTCACTCACGTTTCACATGGAAATCTCCTTATATTTGTTTTATTCCTCGGAAAAGTCTTCAAAGAATTCTTGTGTGATTTTGGAGTGTCATGATAATAGTTTAGTCTAATTTAATAGTTATAGATCTGTTATTCCAGTTAATAAAAGATTCTCTTGGCACCAAAATAATCCAATCTGCTCTATTGCTGCTACTCTTCGGCAAAGGTATAATTTGAAAACCAGGATAAATAATGGAAAATACCTGATTCAATCTTTGAATAAGCACATTAAGATTTTTCATAAGTTTACAATTTCAATACATATATTTTAATTATAAAGCATCTGCTTGGGGACTTTAACTGTATTTTAGTTATTATGTATTATTGAAAATAGTCAAAAGTGTGTATTGTTGCAGTCAATTGCATTTTTCTCCCTTGTGCATTTATGGTCATGACAGATTTGAGCCAAAAGGTAAATAAATACATCCTCACTGTGAAGAAGATCGACATATGGCACTCCAAGGTCAGGTGCATCATGGTCAAATGCAACATGCTGCTTCTCTTACATTACTATGACAACACAGCATTGAGTCAACTTCTCCCATTTTCACCTACTCGGTATTTCCATTTTGCTCAGTGAATGTTCTTACAGCAGCCGAAAGAGACAGAATTAGTGTCAATTGGAGGGTATATTCATGCACTGAACATCTTCTATTTTGAAATGGATAGAGGTTAATTTTCAAAGGGATAATCTTTTAAAAATAATAAAAATAAGGTCTTGTTCACATTCATATAAAAGACTGCTGTACATCAAGAAGAATTTCAAAAATCAAATCATTTTGCTCCACAATTCTTCAGCCAATCTTCATAATGTAGAAAAAGCATCAGCCAAAACCAACCACACTAGAAGAGTTGCAGAGCGCAACTGATTGCTGCTTGTTCCTGGTGGTGAAGCAACTATCTATCATCTAATAACACCGCAAAGCATAACTAATATTTGAGAACTCATCAAACAGAGAGAATGACATGGCCAGAACACCCAGCAGAAACCCATTAGATACGTTGGAGTACATGCTAACTCCACACAGACCGTCACACAAGACTGGAACTGACCCAGGTCATTGACATTGTGAGACCATACCATCCAGAGATGCGTAGGATTGTGAATTAGCCAGGATTATTGCGGGGTTATGTCAACAGGGCTAGATGGCTAGGTCTGGATGAGATGCTCTTCACAGGTTCTGTGCTGATCAAATGGGCCAAATGGCCTCTTTCTGCATTGTAGGGATTCTTTGATACTATGACTCTATATAACACAAACCTTATATTTGTACATTTGTGAATAATTAGGGAATATACACTTTGGCCAAAACTTACTTTTCCTCCAAAGTACAAACCCCCAAAGTACAATGTCAGGTTTGAAAATATTCCTAAATAGTGCTAAGCAAAACATTGGGAGTCCCAGAACCCATGCATGCTACTCTCTGTTACTCCTTTCATGTGTCATTCAGTTTCTGTTGGGACGAACTCACACTGCCATGTGTGGTGTAAAATTATGTCCCAATACATGTGTGAATCATAATGTAACACATGTATTGGGCCAAGCAGTGGAATGTTCCTTTCATGTGTCATTCAGTTTCTGTTGGGACGAACTCACACTGCCATGTCTCTGGATACCCAAAAAACATCAACAAGTTTGGATTCTTTCTAAACAATAATAGAGTCAACATTCTATTCATTAGCAGATGCTGTCAATAAGACCAGGTCATCTTTAAAATTATACACCATGTTACCAAGATAAAGCAGCCTTTGCTCGCTCATTTTTAAGACATAAAATTAATGTTATGATGTTATAAATCTCATTCCTTTTTATGCATGATTTAGAATGGTACTGGTTTCTTTAATTCTTCCACTGTGAATAAGGGATTAAAAATCAACTTCATTCAAAGTTTATTCCAGAATTTATTAAACATGTCACTGATTTTAATTATTTTGTTTGAAAATTCAAACCCATTAGACACGTTGGAGTACATGCTAACTCCACACAGGCCGTCACACAAGGCTGGAAATGACCCAGGTCATTGACATTGTGAGACCATACCATCCAGGGATGTGTAGGATTGTGAATTAGCCAGGGTTTATTGTGGGGCTATGTCAACAGGGCAGGCGGTGGCTAGGTCTGGAGGAGATGCTCTTCACAGGTTCTGTGCTGATCAAATGTACAAATGTGCAATGTGATTCATAAAAACATGGTCAGCCTTTTGCTCAAATAACAGATGGCTCATTATATTTCTTCAGACCCACTCAATTTCTGGAAAGCAATTAACAGCCTAGTTCAAATTCAGGATGCTGCCTGAAGATTTCAAAATGTTATAATCAAGCAAAATCACTGTCATTTAAGCTACAAACTACTGTAAAGTTCAGCTATGGAATCATCAAAGTCATTTATAAAAACTACAAAGAGCAGAGGCCCAGAATAGAGCCCTGCAGAACACCACTCACCATTGACCTCAAGGCAGAATATTTTCCATCTACAACCACTCTCTGCTTTCTGTCAGCCAATCAATTCTGAATCCAGATAGCCAAATCTCCCTGTATCCCATACCTTCTAACTTTGAATGAGCCTCCCATAGGGATCCTTCCCAAATGCCTTGCTGAAGTCCATATACACCACATTCACTGCCTGACCTTCATCAACCTGTCTCGTCACCTCCTCAAAGAATTCAATAAGATTTGTGAGGCATGACCTGCCCCTCACAAAGCCATGCTGACCGCTTTTAATCACACTATGCTTTTCCAAATAGTCACAAATCCTATCCCTCAGAATTCTTTCCAAAACCTTGCTGACCACAGATGCAAGACTGACTGGTCTGTAATTGTCAGGGATTTCCCTATTCCCCTTCTTGAAAAGAGGAACAACATTTGCCTCCCTCCAATCCTCCAGTACGACTCCCGTGGAGAGTGAGGAAGCAAATATGTTCGCCATCAGCTTAGCAACCCCCTTTCTCGCTTCCCAGAGCGACCTTGGATAAATTTGTTCTAGGCCTGGGGACTTACAAATCTTTATGTTTGCCAAAATTTCCAGCACATCAACTTCATCAATCTCTATCTGTTGAAGCTGTTCCTGGCTCCTCAAAGTTCTCATTCACAACAAGGTCCCGTTCCTTAGTGAAAACTGAAACAAAAAAACTTATTTAGGGCTTCCCCTATCTACTCAGACTCCACACACAAGTTCCTTACGCTATCCCTGACCGGCTCTACCTTCTTGCTGATCATTCTCTTATTCCTCACGTATGAGTAAAATGCCTTTGGGTTCTCCCTAATCCTTCCTGCCAAGCCTTTTTTGTACCCCCTCCTGACTCTCCTCAGTCCATTTTTGAGCTCCTTTCTAGTAAGCCTGTAATCCTCTAAAGCTGTGCTAGATCCTTGCTTCCTCCACCTTACTTAAGCTGCTTTCTTCCTTTTGATGAGAAGCTCCTCTGCTCTCGTCATCCTAGGCTCCTTAATCGTACCCCTGCTTGCCTGTCTCAGAGGAACAAATTTATGCATCACTCACAACAACTGTTCCTTAAACAGTTTCCACATGTCTGTTGTGCCCTTTCTGTGGAACAGTTGCTCCCAAACTGTACTTCCCAAATCCTGTCTGATAGTGTCATAATTTCCTTTTCCCCAATTAAATATCTTGCCATAGTGTTTTTTTCCAGCACCGCTCTAATATTGACTCTAATCTCCAGCATTTGCAGTACCCACCTTCGCCCTATAGTAAATGTGAGGCAGTTGTGGTCACTGTCACCGAAATGTTCTCCCACCGCGAGATCTGACACCTGCTCTGGCTCATTGCCGAGCACCAAATCCAAAATGGCCTGTCCCCTCGTCGGCCTGTCTACATACTGCGTAAGGAAACCCTTCTGAACACACCTGAAAAATATTGCTGCATCCAAATCATGCATGGAGGATGCTGTTATTTTTCAGCATTTCAGACCTGTAAAACCCCTTCACTTTCTCGGTCTTCCCTTCCTCCAAAAACCTGCAGGCTTTTTAAACATAAGATGAGAATCAGTCCCTTACTAAGTGTTAATTAAACATTCATGCATTGAGGATATGGCAACCAGCCGAATGCCATCCTCCGCCAAGGTCCACGCATGTATATTTACAGCAGGATCAGTAGACGCCTGTTCTTCTCTTTACAACCTCATTTAAAAAATTATATTCTCTAGTTTTTTTTGTTAAACTGAGATTTCACCATCTCGTGCACAAACTGTCAGTACTAAGTGAACCCCCCAAGAGAGTTACTGAGAGAAAAGTACAATATCTGTACAGCTCTTGAAATGCAAATGTTAAGTGACAGAAAATAACTTTAAATTACCATGAATTGCACAGCATTTTAAGATCACAGGAAAACAACTCCTAACTTCAATGCATCACATTCACAGTGATTTAATAATAAAGCTATAAGCTTTTATTATTACTCAATTTTTGTCCATAAAACAGATTTAGAACAACTTGCTGAGGTTAGGGATATGCTTTTTCCAATCGTTCAGCTATTTCCTCAATATAATGGATCTTTTGTGAGAAAACCAGTGATCTTTTGGTTTATGATAAATGTATTTTTTCTGCATATTGTATATATTTATATTACAGTCAATCCCTTTAAGTGAATAATCAGCTTTCCATATTACATTGCTACATTTTCAAAAGTTCATTCAAATTGTATTGGTGTAGAACGCATTGCCTACTTTCAATTGGAATGAAGGACTTTTGACAAAAGCACTTTTTAAAAACTGGTTATCACTCAACATGCTATATTCCAAAAAAAAAGTCCATTAATATCACAGATCAATGGTTCAATTGGTAACTGCAGTGTCTAACACTGCCATGCAAACCATAAGATTCCAGGTTCAATTCCCTGTTTATGCTGCTTTAGCTTATCTCAAGCAGATTTGCTCCAGTTAACCTCGATTAGTGAAGGAATAATCAGGCAGAGTCTGGCTCATGTTTCCCAGCAGCTACGACTGGAAAATGTCTGTGCTGATATCTCATGTGGAAAGGGTCAGGCTTGACCCCTCTATTGTTTGCAATGCTCACCATCTAGGTTAATTTTTGCACAAATGCCACCTGGACAAATGATCAGAAGGCAGTCAGTGCTTGTGGCCAAGAATAACCAACTGCAGGATTTAAATTAAAATTTGTTATAAATCAAAAGTTACCTTCAACTTTAAGACAAGGCAAATCCTTTCTTAGTTTTACTCAGGGTTTTACTGTATTGACTGCCACAAACATCTTATAACATTTATGAAAAAGTAAGGAATGCCACGTGGAGAGATTTAAAACTGCCATCAAATGCAGAGGTGACTGAATTAGGTAGCAGGAGAAATTAAATTTCCTGATGGCACTTTGAGATGTGTCTCAAGTCAGTGCTGTGTTGGGAACTGACAGGCCTCCTGTCATGTTGTGCTGTGGCAGGTTTGTTCTTAGAGTCATGGAGAAATACAACACGGAAATAGACCCTTGGGTGCCACTTGTCCAGACATCCCAATCCAATCTAATCCCACCTGCCAGCACCCAGCCCGTATCCCTCCAAACCCTTTCTATCCATACACCCATCCAGATGTCTTTTAAATGTTGCAGTTGTACCAGCCTCCACTACATCCTCTGGCAGCTCACTTCATACACGTATCACCCTCTGTGTGAAAATGCTGCCCCTTAGGTCTCTTTTATATCTTTCCCCTCTCATCCAAAACTTAAGTCCTCTAGTTCTCGACTTCCCCACCCCAGGGAAAATAATTTGTCTATCTATCCTATCCACGCCCCTCAGTCTCCGACGTTCCAGGGAAAATAGTCCCAGCCTATTCAACCTCTCTCTATAGTCAAATCCTCCAACCTTGGCAACATCCTTGCAAATCTTTTCTGAACCCTTTCAAGTTTCACAACATCCTTCCAATTGGAAGACTAGAATTGCACGCAATATTCCAAAAATGGCCTCACCAATGTCCTGTACAGCCGAAACATGATATCCCAATTCCTGTAGTCAATGCTCTGACCAATAAAGGAAAGCATATCAAACACCTTCTTCACCATCCTTTCTAACTGTGACTCTACTTTCAAGGAGCTATGAACCTGCACGCCAAGGTCTCTTTGTTCAGCAACACTCCCCAGGATCTTACCATTAAGGTGTGGAAGTCCTGCTCTAATTTGCTTTTCCAAAATGCAGCACCTCGCATTTATCTAAATCAAACTTCATCTGCCACTCCTCAACCCATTGGCCAATCTGATCAAGATCTTTTTGTGATCTGAGGTAACCTTCTTCAATGTCCACTACATCTCCAAATTTGGCGTCATCTGCAAACTTACTAACTATACCTCCTATGTTCGCATCCAAATCATTTATATAAATGACGAAAAGTAGTGGACCCACTACCGATTCTTGTGGCACACCACTGGTCACAGGGCTCCAGTCTGAAAAACAACCACTACCCTGTCTTCTACCTTCAAGCCAGTTCTGTATCCAAATGGCTAGTTATAGAGTCATAGAGATGTACGGCACTGAAACACACCCTTCGGTCCAATCTATCCATGCCAACCAGGTATCCCAACCCAATCTAATCCCACCTGCCAGCATCCAGCCCATATTCTTCAAAACCCTTCCGATTCATATACCCATCCAAATGCCTTTTAAATGTTGTAATTGTACTAGCCTCCTCCACTTCCTCTGTAGCTAAACCTTTATAAGGTCATCCCTCAGCTTCCGACACTCCAGGGAACTGTATTGCACAAGATCTAACCTTGCTAACCAGTCTCCCTTGAGGATTCTGGGTAATCTAAGATGGAAGACAGGAAATAAAATTGTGGCTGTAAAAGCTACTCCTTTTTTGAGGTGTTTTACGTGTTGGAGGTAATTTCCTCAAATTCCAGGAGCAACAAGTACTGTTTTATCAGCTGTTGCATTGTTTTCAAGGTTTTGGGAAAGAAGCTCAACACAACAGCACTTTTAAACGGAGAAAGACATACAAAAGTCTGCGAGCACATGGTCAGTGAGGGACAGTGAGAAAGAAACCTACACTGCTAACTGACACAGCAGTGAATCTGCAGAATTACAGCCTTTGTTGTTTCAGTTCATCTATCTCTGGCCATCGGAGTGCATCAAGGAAAAATTAACAAACAGCGAGATTCACAGCTAAACTTGGGGGAACCTGTGTGGGAGATCTCACAGCACAGGAGCAAGATAAGTGCATAGTTTTTAAACATGTAACTTTGCTGTAAGTCTACAGTATTGAGTAGAGTGGGTTCCTTCTTGATTATATGTTTTATTGAGATCTGTCTCTTGATTACATTTTAAAAAATATAAAGCATAATTACTAAGTTAGTCAGGAGCACTGTTTTTTAGAGCAATAAGATGGTGCTATTTTCTGAGTCTGTAGACTGTGAAGGAGCAAAGATGGCCTTTAGTAGAGTGATATGCTCTTCCTTTTGGATGTGGGAGCTGAGGGAGAGTTTCCATGTTACTGATGATTATGTCTGCAGGAAGTGTTTTTGGTTGCAAATCCTACCATATTGCATGGATCAGTTGGAGAGGCATTTAGAGGCAATGAGATATTTACAAAAGCTAGGGGTGTGATGGATGGCAGTTGTAGGTAGGGAGAAAAGCTGCACATGCAGTCAGATATATGTGTTAACTCCAGGAAAGGTAGGAGTGGTGGGCAGGTAGTATAGGAGTCTTCTGTGGCTAACCCCATTTCAAACCAAGTATGCAGTTTTGAAAAATGTAGGGGGTGCTACATTCTCAGGGGAATGTAGCATGAATAGCCAAGTTTCTGCGATCGAGACTGGCACTAATGTAATGAGGCATATGTCGGATACCAAGCAATTAATTATGATAGGGGACTTTTGAGTCAGAGGTACAGTCAGACATTTCCGTTCTTGTAATGTATTTCCATACAATAAATACCGATTAGCATTAAACATTTTTAAATAAAGCCTGACCTTCAAGGTAATGTTAGCAACACAAGAAGCTTGTTACACCTAACCCTTGTTTATTTAAAGGTGGTGAACACCACTCAGCTTTGTGCAGTTTTGCCTGAGGACAGCAGTTTTCTTTGAACTCCACAGCACAACGATGTGCAGTAAATTTGCATCTTGCGTACAGGATTGGACTGACAAGGGTGAATCAGTGATGAAAAGATACGGAGTCATGTCAGGGGCAAGGCAGAGGTGAAGAGGGATTCGGGAAGGACAGAGAGTTGACGTATGGACAGCCTAGCATTTGGGTATGATGGGGATGGAACTTTTGAAGGTTAGTTTTGATTTACAACAAATTTTAAGTTAAAACCTGCTGCATGCTTGGCCACAGCACTGACTACCATCTGATAATTCATCGAAATGGTATTTCTTCATAAGTTAACCTAAATGGTGAGTGTTGGCGTGGTGAGTCAGTAAAGAAAATGAATGGTCAACTCTTGAGCATTGTTGGAACTGCACACATGCATTCATGTGGCAAGGAGAATTTCATCATTCTCCTGACCCAAGCCTTGTAAAAGACAAGCAGCTTTTGGAGAATCAGGAAGGGAGTTAGTTTCTGCAAGATTTCTCGTCTCTGATTTATAGGTAGTTCAGTTCAGTTTCAGGCCAAAGATTACCTAGAGGAGATTTTAGTGAAAGAAGTACCATTGAATGTTAAGGTATGATGGCTAGATTCTCTCATTGGAGATGGTCATTACCTGGCACTTATGCATCAAGTAACATCAGCTCAAACCTAGATATTGTCCAGGTCTGGTTTCATTTGGATATAGACTGCTTGAGCACCTGAGGAGTCATGAACAGTGCTGAACATTCTTCAAACATCAGTGAACTTTCCCAGTTCTGACATTGTGTTGGAAGGAAGACCATTGACGAAGCAATTGACAGTGGTTGGGCTGAGGACACAACACTAAGGAATTTCTGCAGACATGTACAGTTGCAACATTTAAAAGGCATCTGGATGGGTATATAAAGAGAAAGGGTTTGGAGGGAGATGGGCTGGGTGCTCGTAGGTGGGCATAGATTGGGTTGGGATATCTGGTCTGCATGGACGGGTTGAACCGAAGGGTCTGTTTCTGTGCTGTACATCTTTATGACTATGTCCTGGAGCTAATATGACTGATGTCCAACAACTATGACCATCTTCCAAGGTGCAGGTATGACTCCAACTAGTTGAGAGTTTCCCTCTTAATTTCCATTGACTCTAGTTTTGCAAGGGTTTTTTGATGCCATTCTTGGTTAAATGTGGTCTAGATGTCAACGGCAGTCAGTCTTACTTCAGTTCTGGAATTCAGCTCTTTATCCACGGTTGAACTAATGATGTGCTGAGCACTCCCATTACTGGCAATGTGCATACTTGTAGAACTTTCTCCTCCAGTAAATTATTTTATTTGCCTGTTTGTTGCAGAATCACTTAGCTCTGTCAATCACTTGCTGTTTACCCGGTTTGGCAAGTGAATAATTTTTTTTTTTACCTTCACCAGGTTTACTTCTCATTTTTAGTTTTGTCTGATCTTGCTCCAGGCATGCCCACCTGCACTCTCCATTGAACCAAAGTTGATCGGTAATATTTAAATGGCAATGGTCGAAAAGTGGGACATGGCATGTCATGAGATTAGAGAATGTGTTAAAGTACAATTCTGCTGCTGATTATGGTTCATAGCTACTCCTAGATGCCTAGGCTAAAAGAAATGCCCCTTAGTTTAGAACTTCCCCACCGTAGGGAAAAGACCCTCGTCATTCATCTTATCTATGCCCTTTATGATTTTATAAACCTCATAAGGTCACCCCTCAACTTCCTATACTCCAGTGAAAAATGTCTCAGCCTTTCTAGTCTATTTTTATATTTCAAATGCTCCATTTCCAGCAAATCTTGGTAAATCTTTTCTGAACTCTCTTCAGTTTAATTATATTCTTTCTATAATAGGGTGACCGGAACTGCACACAGTTCTCCAGAACAGGCTTCACCAACATCCTGTACAACCTCAACATGATATCCCAAATTCTATACACAATGGTCTGAATAATGAAGACAAGCATGCTAAATACCTTGTTAACCAACCTGTCTACCGATAATGCAAATTTCAAAGGATTATGCATCTGAACCCCTGGTCTCTCTGTTTGCAACACCACCCAAGGCTCTCCCATTAATTGTATAAGTAATGTCCTTGCTTGCATTACCAAAATGCAATACCTAACATTTATCCAAATTAAACGATATCTAACACTCCTCAGCCCTTTGACCCAATTGATCAAAATCTCTTTGCAATCTTGGAAAACATTTGTTTAAGTTTTTAGGCATCCTGGCTAAAGGAAGATGAATAAAATTGTTTCTCATAGAGAACAGAATTAGTTCAGGTTTTAGGTGAAATCTCTAGATCAGAAGTGCTTGTTATAATCCTGAAGGATTTAAATGAAACTGAGGAAGTCTAATATCAGGTGTGAGAACTATCAAGAAAAAAAATCAAATTCTCAAAACTGAAAATTGGAAGAAACAGATACGTCAAACCTATTGGTCTCAAAGAAAAAGGTACTCTCTCTGATATTTTTGCAGACTAATGTGATGGTATTGGGATAGGTGGGATTGTACTTCATTGTGTGCTTTGAAATCTTTCAAATTGTTATATATAACAGTTTGGTGTATTATATCTTAATTTCCTTTTATTGTTGAAAGGAAATAGGCTGCAGTATGCACTTGTGTTTCAATGAAAGACCACCTCATTAAAAAAAAAAGCAAAGTACACCTTTGGACTTGTTCAGTAATAAGATATTAGATCATAACAGTTTGTTACAGGAGGTAATGTAGTTGACTATCATCAGCTATCACGGCTTGTAGTAGTGGCAGTGCAATAGTAAGACTAGTAAAGGTTTACAGAAGAGTCATCACTGAAGCATCGACATTCCTGGACCACAAAGCAGTCAGTGACCAACAACAATGCCAGTTTGGTCCCCTTATTTAACAAAAGATATTATTTCATTAGAGGAAGTTCAAAAAGTTCAGAAGGATGATCCTTGATATGGAAGAATTGCCTTAATAGCAAAGGCTAAACAGATTGGAGCTGTACTCATTGGAGTTTAGAAGAATTAGAGCTGATCTCATTGAAACACATAGGATTATTCTGGGGATTGACAGGAAAATGCTGAGAGGATGTTTCCCCTCATGGGAGAGTCTAGAACTGGAGACCATAGTCTCAGAGTAAAGGAGTGCCAATTTAAGACTGTGATGAGGATGAATTTCTTTTCTCAGAAGGTTGCGAGTCTTTGGAACTCCTTGCCATAGAGAGCAATGGGGGCATAGTCCTTATGTATATGTAAGGTTGAGATAGATTTTTGATCAGTCAGGGAATCAAGAGTATAGGGAAAGGGCAGGAAAGTGAACTGAGGACTGCTGGATCAGCCATAATCCTACTGAATGGCAAAGCAAGTCCGAAGGGCAGAATGGCCTAGTCCTGGGCCTACTTTTCATAGTCTAACAATCTGTTTTCATGAGTACCAAACTCCATCTTGAATTGCCATTAGGAGTTGTTACTTTATTTCCACTTAAAGTTCAAAACCCATGAAGCAAGAAGCTCTTTATCTCTAAAGACAATTAAATAAACTGAGTTCCAACATGGTTACCACCATAAAAAGTTAAGGTCAAAAGGACTCTTTGTAGGTTTATGAACAAAATCTGCAGTTAAAAGGTTTATTAAATTGTTAATACTAACGCTTGAAATCAACAGATACAGTTCGTGTGACTACAGAGCCTTCCGTATCAAAACAAAATGCTGTTTTAAGCACTAAAATGTTAGTTCTTAAACTGAAGAAGCTTGGCTGTGTGCAGTGGTCAGTTGTTTTCAGCATTTTTCTGGAAAGCAGATTTGGGGAGGATGAGGTAAGTTATGTTTTTCCTTCGCGTTGGTCCCTTCACCACCTGGTACTGACCAAGTCTAGCATCATTGGGCTTAAGGGCACAACTAATTGATCAGGGGTGATAGAAAGGTTAACTTTGTACAACTTCCAGAACAGAAATATTTGGTTTGAAATATACAGGTTATTAAAAGCTGAAAAGGTCTAAGCTCTTCTTCAGAACCCTTCTTCAGTATAGACACGACCAAAACATTAACTCTGCTTTCTCTCCACAGATGTTGCCAGATTTGCTGAGATTTTCCAGCAATTTCTGTTTTTGCTTCAGGTTTCCAGCATCTGGTGTTCTTTTGGTTTTTTTGCCTACTTAGTATTACTTTGTGTACTTGCCAATAATGTGATGGATGAGCTTTCATGAGCATAAGCACTTGAAATTAGAAGAAATATCAGCAAATTCTCTCCACTCTGACCCCAGAGAAGTCATATACTCAGCAGTTTCTTGAGGCAACTCACATCTACCACTCACTTGCTCAGCCATTCCTCCCAGTCCTCCTCTATCAATTCATTCAACAGCTCCTCTCCTCAAACCCCCTCCCTAACTATCTCACTTACACTCACTCAACACCCTTCTCAACCATGCTTTCCCTTAACACTCCTCTCTCCCACTCAGCAGTCCTTGTTCGCAAATTCACCCCACCTCACTCAGCAGCCCCATTGCCCTAACCCCATTCACACCATTATAGAAGGAGTTCCATCAGGCAGATGATGAAAGTTCAGATCAAGCAGTCACCTCTCCTAATCGAACAGTGTTTCAGACAGTAATTGCTACTTTCTCAATAGTATCACACCAGTTCACAGGATTACATGCCATCATTCACCTTCCCACTTCTTGTTGCTCCTCCAAACATTAGTGTGCCTAACAGCGACAAGTTAAAGAGAGAAACAATCTATGTTTGGAATAGCATCAAGCAGGGGGACAACAATTGGCAACACATTACCCCAAGAACCAGAGACATTGCATTTGGGAACCCTGAACTACGGAGAGGGGAAAAAATTCTCATCCCTAAAAGTCCATTATTACCACCTAAAGGCGTCTCCACCAATGGGTATACATGCCCCACTTTGGGAATCACTATGATGTACAAACAGGGAGTTGGAGATGCTGCTTTCAGGTGTAATGTTAATTCGAGTTCCCAACTGTCCCCTTAACTGCATGTCAATTTCCCTTTGTACAGAAGAACATTAGAGTTATCCTAGTGTCCAGGGGATTCCTGAATGAGTATTACAAAAGCAGATTATCAGGTCATTACCACACTACTGTTTGCGTGTGGTATGTTTGCTGCTACTTTTCCAACATTACGGAAAGTTCTTCATGTGCAAAAACCACTGAGAGATGTCTGGTGCTTATGACTAATACCAAACAACTGCAATCCTTTCTTTAAGTGAACAAAAAGGAGTGGAAATTTCAAGTAGTTGGTAGAAAGATGTGAGTACATTTGAAAATAATTATTTTCATCTCCAAAATGGGTGAGGTCTGGAACTCATTACCGGGAAGGAAGGAAGGAAGGAAGAAGCAACATTTTTTTTTAATATTAAAAAGTGCTTGGACGTGAAGTGTTGAATTAAATCGCAGAACAGGCTGAAGGGGCAGAATCGCCTACTATGCTCTTATGTTCTTGTTCCATGGACTAAGAGTTGGTAAATTGGATTAAGCTGAATAAACATTTTTCAATCAGCATAGATGTAATGGGATGAAATATCATGGACCATGATTTTGTGCATACTATTTACTGAAGCAGTGGATCGAGTTGAACAAGCATGCTGAAATTGTCTAATTTTTCAAATTCTTAATTGTTCTACCGTTTCTGTTACACCTCTCTCCAATTCAGCTGATGCTAATGTTCTCCTGTGTTTCCAAGAATGTTTGTAGTAACCCAAGAAAGTTTAGTTAAAAGTGAATAAACTCACTCCAAATTTTAGTTATTGTAACAAGGTCAGCCAGGTGAACCTCAGAATATGAGTTCCCTGATTGGATGAGATGACCAGCCCAATCAGGGAGCCCTGGCTGACAGATTAAAAACAGCGTGTCAGAGGTTCTGTTCACCGAGAGTTGGCTCTGAGAAAGGCAGACCAGTGCCCAGTACTATCCACGTGTAAATAAAGGGTAATTTGATAACAGAATACTGGCCTCTGTGGAGTTATTTCAAAAATGATTTTAAAATCTTCATTACAGACCAGCCAGAGATACAGAGTCTCCATTTCTACAACTTTGTTGGCTTGAAGCAGCTTTAAAATTGACGGTGAAAGTGAGTACATGGTATGAAATGTAGGATACCCTAATTTCATTGTGTTTTTGTGCAAAATTAGTCCATAATCCAGTCATGGATGTAGTATTCACTTGTGTCTAGCCCTGAAATATTGGACACCCTTGCTCAGTGTATGGGCAATAAAATATCTCAAGAGAAAATAAAGGAATGTCTATATTTTCGTCATATTTTACAGCTCAAGTACATGATTCACTGATCACCCATTATCTGAGACTGCTCAAATGGCGACATCAATGAAAACTTCTGCAATTGTCAATAGACCCATCTCCCTGATTAATGTGTGGTGGGATAGTACAAGAAGAAAATGACAACTGATGGTTGCAGACTTAATTACTTGCACAGGTTTCTTTCAAATAGGAGAAAGTGAGGACTGCAGATGCTGGAGATCAGAGCTGAAAAATGTGTTGCTGGAAAAGCACAGCAGGTCAGGCAGTATCCAACGAGCAGGAGAATCGACGTTTCGGGCACAAGTTCCTGCTCCTTGGATGCTGTCTGACCTGCTGCGCTTTTCCAGCAACACATTTTTCAGTTTCTTTCAAATAGCCAAGATTTTCTGGCAGTGGCAGGACCGGAGAAGCGAGGGACCGGGGGCTGCTGGGAAGGTAAATTTCCCATTACAATACTTACCGCGTCATGTCCAAGAAGTGTGTCTAGCTGCAGCTCTTGTTAGACCACATGACGGCTCTGAAGGTGGGGACGGGCTCACTTTGGATGCTCAGGAGATCATGGATAGCACATTTAGCAAAATTGGTCACACCGCAGATTAGGACTGTTGAGGGAAAAAGGGAATGGTTGACCAAAAGGCAGAGAAAGAGCAGGAAGGCAGTGCAGGTGTCCCCTGAGGTCATCTCCCTCCAAAACAGGTATACAGAGGAACCTCAATTATCCGAAGGACACAGGCAGGGAGTACTTCGTTCAGAGTCTAGATTAGAGTGGTGCTGGAAAAGCACAGCAGGTCAGGCAGCAACCAAAGAGCAGAAAAATCGACGTTTCGGGCAAAAGCCCTTCATCAGGAATCATGAAGGGCTTTTGCCCGAAACGTTGATTTTCCTGCTCCTCGGATACTGCCTGAACTACTGTGCTTTTCCAGCACTACTCTAATCTAGACTCTGGTTTCCAGCATCTGCAGTTCTTGTTTTTACCTTGTTTTTACCTAGTACTTCGTTCAGTTAATCGAATGCTGAATAATCGATGCCAGATAACATAGTTAGTCACGCACCGGGACCTTGCGATCTTGCTCGGATCATCCGAAATTTGTTTAGTCAATTGCCGGATAATCGAGGTTCCTCTGTACCGCTTTGGATTCTGTTGGGGGAGATGGCTCACCAGGAGAAGGCAGCTGTAGTCAGGTTCACGGCACCGTGGCTGGCTTTGCTGTATAGAAAGGCAGAAAAAAAGAGTGGAAGGACTATAGTTGCAGTGAATTCAATTGTCAGGCAATTCCGTGGTTGAAAGCGAGACTCCCGAATGGTGTGTTGCCTCTCAGGTGCACGGGTCTGGGATGTCTCAGATTGGCTGCAGAACATTCTGAAGGGGGAGGGTGAACAGCCAGCTGTCTTGGTGCATATAGGCACCAATGATATAGGTTTAAAAAAGGGATGAGGTCCCCCAAGCAAAATTTAGGGAGTGAGAACATAGAACAATACAGCACAGAACAGGCCCTTCAGCCCCTCGATGTTGAGCCGACTTGTGAACTAATCTAAGCCCATCATCCTATACTATCCCATCGTCATCCATATGCTTATCCAAGGATTGTTTAAATGCCCTAATGTGGCTGAGTTAACTACATGGACAGGAAGGGTATTTCACACCCTTACCACTCTCTGAATAGAGAACCTGCCTCTGACATCTGTCTTAAATCTATCACCCCTCGTACATGCCAACATCGTCATCCAAGGAAAAAGACTCTCACTGTCCTCCCTATCTAATCCATCTCTATTAAATCCCCTCTTAGCCTTCTTCTCTCCAATGAGAACAGACCCAAGTCCCTCAGTCTTTCCTCATAACACCTTCGCTCCAGACCACACAACATCTTGGTAAATCTCCTCTGCACCTTTTCCAATGCTTCCACATCCTTCCTGTATGGGGCGATCAGAACTGCACACATTACTCCAAGTGAGGCTGCACGAGCGTTTTGTATAGTTGCAGCATATCATAGCTCCAGAACTCAATCCCTCTACCAATAAGACCTAACACGCTGTATGCCTTCTTAACAGCACTATCAACCTTGGTGGCAACTTTCAGGAAAATATGTACATGGACACCAAGATCCCTCTGCACATCCACACTATCAAGAATCTTTCCATTGACCCAGTATTCTGCCTTCCTGTTATTCTTCCCAAAGTGATTCACCTCAAATTTATCTGTATTGAATTCCATTTGCCACCTTTCAGCCCAATTCTGCAGTTTATCCAAGTCCCCCTGCAACCTGCAACATTTTTCCAAACAGTCCACCTCTCCACCAACTTTAGAGTCATCTGCAAACTTACTAACCCATTCACCTATCCCTGCGTCCAATTCTTTTATAAAAATGACAAACAGCAGTGGTCCCAAAACAGATCCTTGTGGCACACCACTAGGAACCAGGCGGAATATTTGCCATCAACCACCACTCATTGCCTTCTTACAGAAAGTCAGTTTCTAATCCAAACTGCTAAATCATTCTCAATCCCATGCCTCCGCATTTTCTCCAATAGCCTACAATGTGGTACCTTATCAAGGCCTTACTGAAGTCCATGTATACTTCGTCAACTGCCTTACCCTCATCCACATCTTGGTCACCTTCTCAAAAAACTCAATGAGGTTTGTGAGACACAACCTGCCTTATAAATCCTATCTTTTATAATCCTTTCCAAAACCTTTCCTACAACAGACGTAGAGCTCACTGGTCTATAATTACCTGAGTCATGTCTACTGCCCTTGTTAGGAGTCAAGAATGTGGTGCTGGAAAAGCACAGCAAGTCAGGCAGCATCCCAGGAGCAGGAGAATCGATGTTTCAGGCATAACCCCTTCATCAGGAATGAGGCTTGTGGGTCGGGGCTGAGAGATAAATGGGAGGGGGGGTGCAGTTGGGAGGAGGTAGTGATAGTAGTAGGTCAGAACGGGGCAGTGATGGACAGGTCTGGAAGCGATGCCAAGTGGAGGCTTGGGACTGGGATAATATGGGTGGAAGGGAAATGAGAAAGCTGTTGAAATCCATACTTATCCCATGTGGTTGCAGGGTTCTAAGGCCGAATGTGAGGCATTCTTCCTCTAGGCGTCAGATGGTAATGGTTTGGCAGTGGAGGCAGCCCAGGACCTGCATGCCCTTGAGAGTAGGAGGGGGAAGTTGAAGTGTTCAGCCACGGGGCAGTGGGGTTGGTGGGTGCGGTTGTCCCAGAAATGTGCTCTGAAACAATCCGCAAGAAGGCATCCTGTTTCCCCAATGTAGAGGAGACCACACTAGGTGCCACGGATGCAGTAGATGACATTGGTACAGGCAAATTACTGATAGATGTGGAAGAATCCCTAGGGGCCTTGTCCGGAGGTGAGGGAAGTGGTGTGGGTGCAGGTCTTGCACTTCGTGCAGTTGGAGGGAAAGGTGCCAGGAGTGGGGTGTGGGCTGGTGGGGGGTGTGGACCTGACGAGGGAAAGGTCTTTTTGGAACGCTGAAAGGGGTGGGGAGGAAAATATATCTCTGGTGGTGGGGTCCTTTTGGAGGTGGCGGAGGATGATGCATTATATACGGAAGTTGGTGGCATGGAAGGTGAGGACCAGGGGGTTCTGACTTTGTTGCAACCTCATCACCTCTGGGGATCTCCCATCCACAGCCTCCAACCTCATTGTCCATGAACCTCGCACTGCCTGATTCTACCTCCTTCCTTAGATTCACAAATCTGACTTCCCCGGTTGACCCATTGTCTCAGCCTGCACCTGTCCCATTGGACACATCTCTTCCTATCTCGACCCCTTCCAGCCTCGCCCCCCCAATCCAGGAACTCCCCAACTACATTTGTGACACCAAACGTGCCCTTCACCTCCTCCAAAGTTTTTGTTTCCCCAGCCCCCAGTGCCTCATCTTCACCATGGACATCCAGTCCCTATTCACTTCGATCCGTAAACATCAACTCTCCTGCCCCTCAGATGCTGCCTGACCTACTGTACTTTTCCAGCACTACACTCTCAACTCTGATCTCCAGCATCTGCAGTCCTCACTTTCCCCCAATTGATTTGCCCTTGTTAGGACACAAGTTAAAAAGTAGGACCGCAGAGTTAGTAGTCTCAGGATTGCTACCATTACCACGTGCCAGCCAGAGTAGCAATGAAAGAATAGGCAGGATGAATGAGTGGCTTGAGAGATGGTCCAAGACGGAGCAGGATGAATGAGTGGCTTGAGAGATGGTCCAAGAGGGAGG
Source organism: Chiloscyllium plagiosum (assembly GCF_004010195.1). Lineage (NCBI taxonomy): Eukaryota > Metazoa > Chordata > Chondrichthyes > Orectolobiformes > Hemiscylliidae > Chiloscyllium > Chiloscyllium plagiosum. The sequence goes on along the minus strand of NC_057718.1, from coordinate 30,391,730 downwards.
GGTTCAGATTTTTGGGACATTGGGACCGGTTATGGGACTATTACAAGTCAAATGGTCCACACCTGGGCAGGGCTTGAACCAATGTCCCGGGGGTGCTTTTGCTAATGCTGTTAGGGATGGTTTAAACTAATGTGGCAGTGGGATGGGAACTAATGAGGTGGTTAGTGGATAGGAAGGAGGTAGTAACTAAAGCTTGTAAGGAGCTAGATAATTAAGTCAGCGTGACCAAGGGGAAAAGTAGGCAAGGCGCAGATGGTGAACGCCAAGAGGCAGGTGGTCTGAGGTGAATTTGTTTTCATGTGAGAAGTGTAATAGGTAAGGCAAATGAACTTAGGGTTTGGGGTAGCAACTGAGAGTATGATGTCATTGCTCATGAAGAGACTTGGTCGAGATAAGGGCAAGATTGGCACCTAAATATTCCAGGATATAGATGCTTCAGGTGGAATAGAGAGAGGGGGTTAGAGAGGTGGAGGAGTTGAATTACGGTCAGAGAGGATATCACAGCTGTGCTGAAGAAGGACACTATGGAGGACTCGATAATATGTAATAGGTAATATGGGTAGAGCACAGAGATAGGAAGGGTGTGGTAACAATGTTGGGGCTGTACTACAGGCTACCCAACAGCGAGCGTGAGACAGAGATACAAATATTTAAACAGATTATGGAAAGATGTAGAAGCAACAAGGTGGTGGTGAAGGGAGATCTTAATTTTCCCAACATTGACTGGGATTCACTTAGTGTTAGAGGTTCAGACGGAGCAGAATTTGTAAGGAGCATCCAGGAGGGTTTTATGCAGCAATATGCAAGTAGCCCAACTCAGGAATGGGCTATACTGTACCTGGTGTTGGGGAATGAGCACAGCCAGGTGATTGAAGTTTCAATAGGGGATTACTATGCAATCACAATTCCATAAGTTTTAGAATACCCATGGACAAAGACAAGAGTGGTCCTAAAGGAATTGGGGGAAGGCCAACTATAGCAAAATTTGGCAGAAGTTATGGAATGTAAATTGGGAGCAGCTGTTTGATGGTAAATCCACATTTGATATGAGGGTGGCTGTTAAAGAGAGATTGATTAGAGTGCAGGACAGACATGAAAATGAGGGGTAGAAATGGCAAGATTAGGTAACCATGGATGACAGATGAAATTGAGAGACTAGTTAAGAGGAAAAAGGAAACATTCATAAAGTCTAGGCAACTGAAAACAGACAAAGCTTTGGAATTTAGGATCAATCTGAAATGAGGAATTGAGAGGACTAAAGGGGATCATGAAATATCGTTACCATACAGGGTTAAGGATAATCCCAAAGCCTTTTATTTGTACAAAAGGAGTAAAAGGGGAACGAGATAAAGCGTTGGCCCATTCAAGGACAAAGAAGGAAAGTTATGTGTGGAGTCAGAGAAAATAGGTGAGATGCTGAATGAGTACTTTGCATCAGTATTCACCGAGGACAGGAACATGGCAGATGTTGAGGTTAGGAATAGACCTTTCAGTACTCTAGGTCAAGTCAGCATAAGGAGGGAGGAAGTGTTGGGTATTCTAAAAGGCATTAAGGTGGACAAGTCATCAGGTCTGGATGGAATTGAGCCCAGGTTGCTGAAGGAAGCGAGAGAGGAAATAGCTGGGGCCTTAACAGATATCTCTGCAGCATCTTTGAACACGGGTGAGGTCTCGGAGGACTGGAGAATTGCTAATGTGGTCCCCTTGTTTAAAAAGGGTAGCAAGAATAATCCAGATAATTATAGACTGGTGAGCCTGATGTCAGTGGTAGGGAAACTGCTGGAGAAGATACTGAGGGAGAGAATCTATTTACATTTGGAACAAAATGGGTTTATGGGCAGCATGGTTTTGTGCAAGGAAGGTCATGTCTTACCAACTTAATAGAACTTTTTGACGAAGTGACAAAGTTGATTGATGAGGGAAGGGCTGTAGATATCATATACACAGACCTTAGTAAGGCATTTGATAAGGTTCCTCATGGTAATCTGTTGGAGAAAGTGAAGTTGTATGGGGATCAGGGCGTACTAGCTAGATGGATAGAGAACTGGCTGGGCAACCGGACAGACAGAGTAGTAGTGGACAGGAGTTTCTCAAAATGGAGAACTGTGACCAGTGGTGTTCCACAGAGATCTATGCTGGGACCACTGTTGTTTGTGATACACATAAATGATCAGGTGATCGGATTAGCAAGTTTGCAGATGACACTAAGATTGGTGGAGTGGCCGACAGTGAAGGGGGCTGTCAGAGAATACAACAGAATATAGATAGAGTGGAGAGAAATGGCAGGTGGAGTTCAATCCAGACAAATGCGAGGTGATGCTTTTTGGAAGATCCAATTCCAGAGCTAACTATACAGTAAATGGAAAAGTTCTGGGGAAAATTGATGTACAGAGAAATCTGGGTGTTCAGGTCCACTGTATCCTGAAGGTGGCAACGCAGGTTGATAGAGTTGTCAAAAAGGCATGTGGCATGCTTTCCTTCATCATTCAGGGTATTGAGTACAAGCGTTGGCAAGTCATGTTACAGTTGCATTGGTATTTGGTTCAGCCACGTTTGGAATACTATGTACAGTTCTGGTCGCCACATTACCAGAAGAATGTGGATGCTTTGGAGAGGGTGCAGAGGAGATTCACCAGGATGTTGCCTGGTATGGAGGGCACTAGCTATGAAGAGAGGTTGAGTAGATTAGGATTATTTTCATTAGAAAGATGGAGGTTGAGGGGGCACCTGATTGAAGTGTACAAAATCATAAGCAGTATAGACAGGGTGGATAGCAAGAAGCTTTTTCCCCCAGAGTGGGGGGCTCAATTACTAGGGGGTCACGAGTTCAAGGTTAAAGGGGAAAGGTTTAAGGGAAATATGCGTGAAAAGTTCTTAATGTACCTGGAACGTGTTGCCAGTGGAGGTGGTAGAGGCGGGCATGATAGTGTCATTTAAGATGTATCTAGACAAATGCATGAATGAGCAGGGAGCAGAGGGATACAGATCCTTGGAAAGTAGGCAACATTTTTAAATAGAAGATCTGGATCAGTGCAGGCTTGTAGGCCGAAGGGCCTGTTGCTGTGCTGTAATTTTCTTTGTTCTTTATTACTTTTATGTGTCACTCAGTATTTCACAATCATGTAGCTTGCATGGTCTCATTAACCAAGGGATAATGCATGAATGATAATTTGCATTAAGAACATTGAATCGTGCCACTTCTAGATAAGACAGGCTGCAACATTTCAACAGTGCAGAAAATTTACAATGTTCATGTGGCAACTAAATCCTCTTTAAATAGTATTATTTTACATGGATGTGCAAATAAGCATATTCAGGCATGCATGTTTTTGTATTCAATGGGAAGGAAATTGTGCAGAATTAGAACTAGTTTCATATTTTGGATTTGTACTGAATGCACTGGGAAGAAAAATAAAGCTGAAAATGTTACTAGCATAATTGTTTTCTTTATTGGGCAGTTATATAGTTAGAGAATTACTGCACTGGACTTCATTCCCTTAAAATGTTTCTAAATGTGTTTGCTTATATTATACTTAAGGTTCAGGTGTGGATTTCACACCATCAGTGCTAAGAATTATTTGCATATACACATAGTAAAGCCACAAACTCAAAGCTAAGGAAGATGGAATCATGTCGTGTCCAATCCTGCCACAAGTAGTCACTTATGTTTGCTTATGCTGTGCTTTCAAGGGACAAAAGACTTCCAATAATACTCAATTCAGCTAGAGGCACTGGCACTGTCTTATTACTGTGTTATTGCCAAAATCAGAGCTGCCTTCAGCATTATAGAAATACACTACTGATTCAATCTATTCAGACATCTGGTTAAAGAAGACCATTTTTAAAATAATCTCTTTTCCTCTTTTTTTTCATTTTGATATACCATTTGTTGCAGTTTAAACAAAGTGATTCCTCCTGCTGAATCAACCAACGAAGGAGCACAAGAAATACTGCAATTGTATGTGGCTTCTATTAAAAAAATGTAAGCAAGGTTCTAAGTGTGTGAAATCTTATTGCACAGGAACTGCTGCCACCTATAGCTGCCAAGATATCAAGATAAATAATCCATCACACTCCCCCTGGTGGTAATGCCAAGAGACAGCTCAAACCTGCAGCTGCCCTTTCTGAACAGCAGGTGTCTCTTCACCTATGCAGGTATACTGCACTGTCCTATGCATCCACACTGCTCAAATCAAAAAGGATTATCTATATACTGCTATATAACAGTAACAACTCAGAATGACATGGTATCATAACATAGTTGTGAATACATGTTACTCTGCCCTGCCTAGCCAGTTATCACCACATATTTAACAAAAACTTGAGCCTGCATGATAAAGACAAGGTTTCCCCCTTCTAAGCTCATCACCAGAACTGAATAGTTCATTGAAATTCACTGTCAAGTATCATATGCACAACAGCCACTTTAAAAAGTTACCAGAAGGCTCCAGTTATTTTTCTGCACAGCAGGCCAGCAACTCAACCTTTCCATGTTGATGAAACACCATATTTTCAGGAGATGGAAGAAAAAAAGCTGATGAGGGCACTAATTCTGCAGAAAGACGAGTCTTGCTGGTCAGTCATGGAGAGGTGTTGAAATCTGTTCAGTTTGCTCCACCTTGCTGCGATTGGTCCTTCATCCAGCAATCAGTAGCTACAATAGAACAATTAAAGAGACTGATTGAAGGAGCTTTTTCATACAATCACCAAATCAGGCAGCCGGCAGTCTGCATGCTTGGCATGTAACTATATACCTTTGAGGTCAGGCTTTTGTGGCGCACTGGTAGTATCCTCACCTGAGAGCCCGGATTCACAACCCATCTGCTCCAAGGTGTGCAATAACAGACCGGAACAGGTTGATTTAAAATATCCATATTGCACAGTCAAAACCACATACATTCCCAGAGACACACTTGTTACACAAAGAAGATTTGATTCTCAATTAGTTTTATCTCTGTAATCAAGAAATTATGCCTAAACATGATTTTCTTCCTCTGCTGCGAGTGAACACAACCCCAACCCCAACCTCCACGACAAACTGTTATACAAGGACCTGAAAGGGTTAATGCTGGCTAGTACCATATCATCACACACTATGATGATATCTTGTGGACAGGACAGCTTAGAATCTTAAGGAGTGAGATCCGATATCTAGTTGCTTGCAACAAAAAAACCAAAGTACTGCAGATGCTGGAAATCAGAAACTGCTGGAAAAACTAAGCAAGCCAGGCGGCATTTGAGGGGGGAAAGCAAAGTTAATGTTTCGGATCCAGTGACCCTTCTGCAGAACTGATTGTAGCTAGAAAAAGGTTGGCACATATGTTAGAGAAAGAGGTGGGAGATGGGAGATGCAGCCTGGAGACAGAGAGTAACACAGTTGGGCTGACAAAGCAGTGGGTTAAGGTTGGCCTGGGGAATGAATAGCTGCTAACAGGGATCATTAATGGCTGTCAATGTGTGTGGTAGCCGGCCATATGATGACAAGGCCCGGTGTGTGAGGGTTGGGGTAAGAACATGGGAGCAAGTGCTCAGGCCCTAAAATTATTGAAATCAATATTAAATCCAGAAGGTTGCAGGTTCTCAAGTGGAAACTGAAATGCTGTTCTCGCAGCTTTGTTGAGCTTCATTGCAGCAGTGAAGCAAGCCCGGGACAAAGATGTTGGCCAGGGAACATGGTCAGCAAAACAGCAGGCAACCTCGGGATAATTTTTGCAGACAGAACGTAAGTATTGTGCAAAACTGTCGACCAGTCTGCGCTTTGTCTCCCCAATATAGAGAACACATTGTGAGCAGAAAGTACATCAAGTGCAGGTCTCTGCTTCACCTTTTTTTTAAATCTAGTTGTCCTCAAAGTCTCCATAACAACGCCTGTCAATGTCACCTGCAACTTGTTGCTAACATGCAGTAAACTATATCTTGTTAACTACATGAGCCTCTGCTAGTTAGAAATTAGCGAGGAGTTGGTTTCTCTCTATTACACTAGAGGAGCAGACAATGTCATTTCCTACACTTAGAGGTGGGTGACAGCAACTTCATAATGAGCTGCAGTTCATACAGGACAGCAAGATGGTGTTCCCATGAATCAGTACCCACCCACAGTAATCCATATCATGTTCCCAAGGAGTTTTCAACAGTACAATCAACATTGGAAGTCTCTCCTAAATCTCAATTTCAAGCCAAACACTCCAGTCTAACAGCTGTCTACTTTTAAATGGCATTTCTAGAAATGTCACAGGAGCTTACTAATTTTGTTACATAATCAAATAAAAGGTAGTGTGCCATAAGGTCAACATGTGGGAACTTCTGGAATGTGATTACATCTTGGTGAGTATCTGCAGCAGGATGCCATTCAAGTTGGGGAAAATGAACAAAACTGCTAGAATGGTAGATAATCTTAATAGCTACAGCCATAAGTTCCAAAAGCTATTGCAACTTTTATTATATTTGTGATGGGATGTGGGTTACTGTCCATTCCTAATAGACCAGAGGGCAGTTACAAGTCAACCACATTACTGTGGTGCTTGAATCACATGTAGGCTAGATCAGGTCAGCACAACAGATTTTCTTCCCTAAAGGACATCAGTGACCTGCTTGATGCCAAGGGGAAGGTCATCACACAACTGAAAACAAACAAGAAGAAGAAGGATCCAGTTGTCAAAATCCAAGTTGGAACCAAAGATCGAGAAAGAACCAGGAATGAAGTTCTGATGAGAGTTTAAGGAGATTAAGGTCTAAATAAATACACAGAACTTCAAAAGATAATCATTTCTAGATTGCCCTCTCAGCCCTGAACCAATTGGCATAATATCAAATAAATTAGAGTGTTAAATACATGACTCAAAGCATGGTAGGGGGAAGTAGTTTTAACTCATATAGTATTAGCACCATACACAGATAAAAGAAGGGAGTTATTCCTCTGGGATGGGCTCCACTTAAAACAGGGCAAGGACCAGTGTCTTGGCAAATCATATGAACAGAGCTCCGGACAGTGTCTTAAATTGCAGTTAGCGAGTAAGGGGAGGAGCAGAGCTCACTTGAAGCAAAACTTAGAAACTTAAGAGTAAGGTTGAGATTGCAGAATAGTGTAGCAATTTGTCTAACAACAAACAAAGGGGGCAGAAAGGCAGAGAGAATTGAATGAGAACAGTGCAATAAGATCCATATAATTAAGAGTAGTAAAAATAAAACCTTTTCTTATTCTCTGAATATATGAGGCATTTGCAATAATATAAATGACCTAGTGGCACTAATAGAGATATGGATTAGACCTAATTGTCAATACTGAGACAAGGTGATAAAAATTGGGTAATAAATGTTCCAGAGTGCGTAACACTTAAAGACAGGTGGAATAGGAAAGGGAGAGTAGCTGGGATAGGAAAGGATGACATAGGAAAGTCAGGAGAAAGGATCTTGCCTCAGGTGATCATGATGGACAATTAATATGGGTGGTGATTCAAACAATAAGGACCAGAGAATGCTGGTAGGAATAGTTATAGGCTTGCAACAATTGTCTTACTGCTGGAAAGAATATGCCGAAGGGCCTGTTTCTACACTGTAATCTAATCTAATCTAATCTAATAAAGACCAGAGAATGCTGGTAGGAATAGTTATAGGCTTGCAACAATTGTCTTACTGCTGGAAAGAATATTAAGCAAGAAATAATTGGAGCTTGTAATAAAGGTAATATAATAATAGTGGAGATTTTAATCTTTATACAAACTGGACAGACTGACAAAGCAGATCTAATAAATGAGTTTGCAAAATGCTTTAATGACAGTTCCCTGGAACAATACATAGGAACCAATTAGTGAGTAAAGCTATTACAAATCTATTATTGTGAATGAGAAATGGTTAATTAATAATCAAATCACAAACAATCTGCTGAGAAAAAGATCATATCACAATTGAATTCCATATTAAATTTTCGTGATGCACTCCAGTCCCAAAACAAGAACTTAAAACAAAACCAATTACATAGGGATGCGCTGGCTAAGACCAATTGGATAAATGGACTGCAAGGCACATGGTAGACTGAGTGGGAAACATGTAAAGGAACAATACCTTGTAAGAATACATTCCTTAAGAAAAAAACCAGCAAGAAAGATCTAGCCATGGCTTATTGAAGAAGTGAAGGATTGTACTAGATGAAAAAAAAGGCTTACGATGTAGCAAAGAAAAGTAGAAAGTCAAAGGGCAGAGAAACCAGCAAACAAACAGATTAACCTGGAATATAAAAATAGATACAAGAGCTTTTTAAGTACATAAAAAAAGTAGCTAAAATAAATATGGGTTCCATACAGTCAGAACAAGAAACTATCATGGGGCACAGGGAAATGCATAGATTCAAAAAGGAAGAAACAGTAAAAAAAAAATTAATGCTTGGAATTGAACGTACTGGCTGTACTGAAGCTCTATTCTGAATTAAACAAGAATCAGGCTGGCATGTGTCATTTGCAAATTTTATTGAATTTTTCTTCTAGACTATTAGGCAAGAAATATTTATCTTCATAGGATAAAGTGCAAATTACATACTGTACCAGAAATAGAGGTTAAACTAGTGGATAAAAAGTGATGAATTTGAGATAATTAATATTAGCAAAGGAAATATATGAGAGAAAGTTAAAATCCCACAACTCCCTAGGATCTCATAGCCTATGTCCTAAATTTTGAAAAGAAATAGTTGTCGAGACAGAGGATATAATGGTTATAATTTTCCCAAACTCCCCAGATTCAAGAACAGTTCTAGCAGATTGGAGATAAGCCAATTTTGCTCCACTATTCAAGGAAGAAAGGAGAGAGATAGCAGGCAATTGGAGACCAGTTAATCTGACATAAGTTGTCAGGAAAATGTTGGAATCCATTGTTAAGGAAGACTTAACAATGCATATTGAAAATCAACTATACTATAATCAGCCAAAGTTAATATATGTGAGGGGAGATAGTGTTTGACAAATATATTGGAGTTTTGAGTAATTAACTGGTAAAGTAAAAAAAGGGTGCTGGTGAAAGTAGTATAATTGGATTTCCAAAATGGCATTTGATAAGGAGCCACACAAAACATTAATACAAAAGCTAAAATTGAGGGGAATGCATTAGCATGGATAGAGTATTGGTTAACAGACAGAAATCTGAGAGTAAGAATTAACTGACGTTTCCAGTTCACATCCTATGACTCGCAGAGTGCTGTAAGGGTCAGTGTTTGGGTCTCAGCTATTTGAAATTCATATGAATGATCAAGAGACAGAAGGCAATGCACCTGATATTACTAATGATATATAGAGTGGGTTGGAATGTTCTAAACAGGATGTCAAGAAGGCTGCAAAGAGATAGGCAGGTTAAGGAGCTGGATTACAGTGTAAGGTTGCAGGATGGCACAGTGATTAGCACTGCTGCCTCACCATGCCAGGAACCTGGGTTCTATTCCACCCTTGGGCAACTGACTATGTGAAGTTTGCACATTCACCCTATGTTTGCACAGGTTTCTTCTGGGTGCTCTGGTTTCCTCCCACAGTCCAAAGATGTGCAGGTTAGGTGGATTGCCCATAATGGGTGGGATGCTCTGCCAAGGGTTGGTGTGGATGCAATAGGCCAAAACGTCTGCTTCCACATTGTAATTCCATGACATGAAATACTCATTTTGGTAGTAATAGAAACACAGATGTAGTTATAGAAAGCAATGAAATTTGTATTCATTGATATTCAAAAGAACTTGAGTGTATTTTAAATGTTCTGAACAGTCCCAACAAAACGTCCCAATTCCTATGCTCAATGTCCAGAGCAATGAGAACAAGCATGTGAAATGCCTTTTTCACCACCCATCTATCTGTGACTCCACTTTCCAAGAACTACACAAACCAACAGCCACGCTCAGACAACAACTCACCAGAACAAAGGACCCGATTCCTAGAGGCATGGCATCATCCACAAACTCCATCAACAAACACATCGACCTGGACCCAATATACCAACCACTACAGCGGACAGCTGAAACTGACAACCGGAAGCGGCAGGGACAGACCACTATAAACACCGGAGGAAACATCAAAGAAGCGCTTCACAGGAGGCTCCCAAGCACTGATGATGTCGCCTAGCCAGGGGACGAAACGTTTGCAACAAAAACTTCCAGCTCGGCGAACAGAACCACAACAACTATCCATCTGAACCACCAGGTCTCTTTGTTCAGCAACACGCCCCAGGGCCTTACCATTAATTGTATAAGTCTTGTCCTGGTTTGCCTTACCAAAATGCAATGTCTCAAATTTATCCAATTAAACTCCATCTGCTGTTCCTTGGAGTTGGAAGGAGAGGCTGAATAGGCTGGAGCATTGGAGGCTGAGGGGTGACCTTATAAAGGTTTATAAAATCTCAAGGGATATGGATGAGCTTAATAGGCAAGGTGTTTTCCCTAGGGTAGGGGAGTCCAAACCTAGGTTTAAGGTGAGGGGAAAGATTTAAAAAGAACCTGAGGGGTAACGTTTTCACGCACAGTGGTACATTGATGGAATGAGCTGCCAGAGGAAGTGGTGGAGGTGGGTACAATTACAAAATTTAAAAGACATCTGGATGGGTTTATGAATAGAAAGGGTTAAGTGGGATATGGGCCAAGTGCTGCCAAATGGGTCAAATTGGGATGACTGGTCAGCATGTATGAGTTGGACCGAAGGGTCTGTTTAAATGCTGTATGCTCTATGAATGCATACAAGGAATATGGCAAATCAATATGCAGGTTTCACAAATAATCTGGAGGGTGAATGGCATAAAGGAGTTTATTGCAGAGGACTGAAGTGTAAGAATAAGGAAGTCTTGCTACAATTGTACAGGATTTTAAGACATTGCAATAGCACTCATTACATTTTTCCCTATAGAACTTCTGAAATTATACTGACCTTGCACTAGAGACTCCGCAATTCAATTGCAAGGAATTCATTACCTTAGTGACTTCAAGATTTCCTGGCTCCTAGTTAGTGAAGCATTCACTTGTCGATAGGATGTCCAGTTTTCCTCTCATCCTCACAGTCTTTGTCCCCCTACCCCACAGTCTCTCCAGTCCCTGCCAACCCTCACAACCTCTTTCACTACTGCTCCAGTAATCAGGTTAATGCACTGTCATTCACCTTCCCATTGCTTACTTGAGTCTATTAGCAACAAAATGATGAGGGAAACAGCACTTGATTGGAGCAAATCCTCAATGTCTGTTACTTCCACACACATTGATGTCATTTTTCTGGTTAGCCGCTCACGAGATTGAATAATCCAGGATATTTGGTGTCTTTGAGGGCAAATGTACCTGTTGACCCATGCATTTTGTACCTTGATTAATACTTGGGATGAGAGGCCTGTCATACAATGATAAGTTGGATAAATGGTCTTATTGAAATATGCAAGACTACAAACGTGCTTGGTAAAAGTAGACACAAAGTAGTGTTTTTACTGTTGGGGGAATCTAGAATATGAGGATATATTTCCTGGATGAGAAGTTAATCATCTAGGGAATAAGATGAGCAGAAATTTCACTCAAGAAGTTGTGGATCTTTTGAATTCTGTACTCCAGTGAGTTTTGGATGTAAATTTTTGTTGAATATATTGAGCTGGGCATATTTTAGGTATTTTAGGGAATTGATGGATATGAGCAGTGGGCAGGAAAGTAGGCTTACAATAAACAATCAGTCATGGTCAGATTGAAGGCTGGACGGATATAAAACAGATCAAGGGGACCAATACTGCTCACAGAAACCACATCTGGAGTGCTACGAGCAGTTTTGGACACCTTATTTAAGGAAACACAGTTCAGAGAAGATTCACTATGATGGTCCCTTGTATGGAGGGATTATCTTATAAGCAAAGGCTGAACAGGTTGGGACTCTACTCACTGGAGCATAGAAGATTGAAAGGTAATCTTACTTGAAACAAATAGGATTCTTAAGAAAATTGACAGAGTAAATACTGAGAGGATGTTTCCTATTTGGGAGAGTCTGGGACCAGAGGGCTGAGTCTCAGAGTAAAAGGGGTCCCAACTTAAGACTGAGATGAAGAAGAACTTCTTCTCTCAGAAGATTGACAGGCTTTGGATGTCCTTGCCACAGAGAGCTGTGGGGGCAGAGTCCTTTCGTATATTTAAGGCTGCGATAGATAAGATTATGGACCAGTAAGGAATCAAAGGTTATGGGGAAAACACAGGAAAGTGAACATGAGGAATTTCGGATAAGCCACAATCCAATTGAATGGCAGAGTAGGCTCAAGGGGCTGAATGGCTCCTCCTGTTCCTACTTCATATGGTCATAAGTAACTTATATAAAGATAATGGGATGTTTTCACCCCCCCCCCCCCCCCCCACCCCCACTTTTATACAAAAACTCCTTTTTAATGTTAGGAGTTTATTTAAATTACATCATTTCATTCAAGTAACCACTTTAAATTTGATTTTAAGAGTAGGTGGGCTGAGTATTCTGTGGACTTATCCAACTGTCCTTCTACGTTTTTGGCCAGAAGTTAAAATCTATATGCAAGTCCTGAATGAATGAATGATTAAAATGGAGAATGAAGTGTTTCCAAATACCCCACTGAAAACCTTATGTATAAAAATCACAAAAAATTGTTCTTCTTGCAAATTTTTATCAAGCCCCATTTCTAAATCCATCAAAGCATGCAAAGACTGTTAAAGGTTAGAAAATTGACCTGAAATTGATCCATCACTTGGACTAATGCTACCCATACTGCTTATTATGTAACGAAACAGAGCTATTTAGTTTGCAAGGTCTTAGCAAAGACATTTCAGGAAATGGAGTTAGGTTGATTCAAATCACAAGTACCAATGAGTGCATCATTTGACAGTTCTATGACAAATCATCAATGTAGGTAAATGAAAAGTGGGAGTTGGTGACTAATGCACTTGAAATTCTGATCTGAACTTAATCTGGATGAATGGTTTCAAGATCTGATGATCATTAAGAATCACACAGGGACTCCAGCACCAACTTGATGGATTTCTACACCACAAAGAATTATAACCTCTCAGATACAAATATCAAAATATGCTGCAAGATCCCTTTTGAGGGCACATTCAAAATATGTGCTCACTATCTCAGACCTAATACAAACATAAATTACAAGTTGGACTAGACACTAACATGTTGTTCATACTCATCACCCTTTATCTCTCAGGAAGGTAAAAAGAAACTGGATGGTAGGGATGGTAGGACATTAATATGACACGTAAACTGCAATGTGATACAAAAGGCGTACTATGCTTCATCCCTAATGGTACACAAGAAGATTAAAATGACAACTTGTGACATTGTGGATTCTTTATTCAATTGTATCAGGTCCATTTTGGCACTCAATGCTGTTTTATGTAAATGATTTGGATTTTTATACATAAGGTTTTCAGTGGGGTATTTGGAAACACTTCATTCTCCATTTTAATCATTCATTCATTCAGGATTTGCATATAGATTTTAACTTCTGGCCAAAAACGTAGAAGGACAGTTGGATAAGTCCACAGAATACTCAGCCCACCTATTCTTAAAATCAAATTTAAAGTGGTTACTTGAATGAAATGATGTAATTTAAATAAACTCCTAACATTAAAAAGGAGTTTTTAAGTTTGCAGATGACACCAAAATTGGAGGTGTAGCGGACAGTGAAGAAAGTTACCTCAGATTACAACACGGTCTTGATCAGATGGGCCAATGGGCCGAGAAGTGGCAGATGGAGTTTAATTTAGATAAAAGTGAGGAGCTGCATTTTGGGAAAGCAAATCTTAGCAGGACTTATACACTTAATGATAAGGTCCTAGAGAGTGTTGCTGAACAAAGACCTTGGAGTGCAGTTCATGGCTTCTTCAAAGTGGAGTCGCAGGTAGATAGGATAGTGAAGGCGGCGTTTGGTATACTTTCTTTTATTGGTCAGAGTACTGAGTACAGGAGTTGGGAGGTCATGTTGCGGCTGTACAGGACATTGTTTAGGCCACTGTTGGAATATTGCATACAGTTCTGGTCTCCTTCCTATCGGAAAGATGTTGTGAAAGGGTTCAGAAAAGATTTATAAGGATGTTGCCAGGGTTGGTGGATTTGAGCTATAGGGAGAGGTTGAATAGGCTAAGGCTGTTTCCCTGGAGCGTCGGAGGCTGAGGGGGTGACCTTATAGAGGTTTATAAAACCATGAAGGGCATGGATTGGATAAATAGACAAAGTCTTTTCCCTGGGGTCAGGGAGTTCAGAACTAGAAGGCATAGACGTAGGGTGAGAGGGGAAAGATATAAAAGAGACCTAAGACGTAACTTTTTCACTCAGAAGGTGATACATGTATGGAATGAGCTGCCAGAGGAAGTGGTGGAGGCTGGTACAATTACAACATTTAAAAGGCATCTGGATGGGTATATGAATAGGAAGGGTTTGGAGGGATATGGGACAGGTGCTGGCAAGTGGGACTAGATTGGGTTGGGATATCTGGTCGGCATGGACAGGTTGGACCGAAGGGTCTGTTTCCATGCTGTACATCTCTATGATTCTATGACTATGAAGCATTTACGATTTTTATCTTTTTTGCCCATGGGCTTAAAAATCAATTTCACCAACACAAAACCATGCCATTTATTTAGAATCATAGAACCCCTACAGTGCAGATAGAAGCCATCTGGCCCACCAAGTCTACACTGACTTATGAAGAGAATCCCACCCAGACCCACACCCCCTCCTATCCCCATAACCCTACATTTAACTTGGCTAATCCACCTAGCTTGTACATCTCTGGACATTACGGGGCAATTAAACATGATCTGCACATCTGCACATCTTTGGACTGTGGCAGAAACCCCCACAAACACGCAGAGAATGTCCAAACTCCACACACAGTCACCCAAGGCTGGGATTGAACCTGGGACCCTGGCATTGTGAAGCAGCAGTACTAATCACCGCGCCACCTTGCCTCCCTACTTGGTTACAGATATTAGTCATTTCATTTGAGGGATGTTCAAGCCATTCCTTACACTGCTCTTGTGGTACATAATGAATGCATTTTTTATTAGGTACCAGATCATTTTAAAATCATTTGATCCTGAATACTTTCTGGAATATATTTCATATTCCTGCTGGCTCAGCATGAGGAGTTTTTTGACAGAACTGGAGGGAGATATCAGGTTTGGCAATTCAAAAAAGCTATCATACAAGTATTAGTTGTCATGGCTGCTCATGCTTATTTTCTGCATACTCAATAATATAATTAATGGATGTAAGTTTGCTCGCTGAGCTGGAAGGTTCGTTTTCAGATGTTTCGTCATCATATTAGACAACATCATCAGTGAACCTCCGTTGAAGTGGTACAGATTAATATAATTAATCTGTCAATAATTTGCTTCTGCTTTTACTGTTTAAAATCAATTCTTTGGGGGCGGGCGGGGGGGGGGGAAACTGAGGGAGAACCAAAAGTAGGAACCATAAATGAAAAATAGCCATTAATAAATCCAATTGGAAATTCAGAACAGGTTAGAATGTGAAACTTACTCCTACTAAGTGGATTTGTGGTGAATAGCCTAAGTGCATTTATGGAGAAGCTAAATAAATATGAAGATAAAAGAAACAGGTGATTATTCTCATCGGATGAGATGAAGATAATTTAGAGAAGACCGATTAAGTTGGAGAATACCGGTATGGGCTGAACAGTGAGCATCTGCATTGTATATTCTATGTAAAGCTCAATTCTGTCCCACAACACTGTTATTTTGTTCCCTTCCAAAGTCAAGGAACATCATGTGAGGACATGTTAAAACCAATTAACAAAATGCATTAAAACGATTCTCTGCTCAATCACGACAGTAAATCATGCAAATACAGGGTAAGTAATTGCACTTTCATGGATTTAAGAAAGTGAGACCAGATGCCTTCAAATATAGGCGATGATGCGTTAGGAGAAGCAATCAGAGAGGGCCACCCTCAGTATGCCTTAGTGGACAGTTAGAGGCTAGCAATTGAGAAAGCTTGCAGCAAATACAGCCATCCATTCAAGCAGAACAAGACTTTAGAAAGTCATTGAAAACGCTCAAAAATAAATTTAAAATATTACTACCTACAAAAGGAAATGACAGTTTCTAATACACCCACTCAAGTATTGATTAAACTTTCAGAATATTTTGAAAAAACATTTAACTTCTGAACTATTCTTCACATGTATTTCAAATTTAAAACTACTCAATATATATTTAAAGTCCTCTGAACATGGAAGTTATTTATATCATACATAATGGAATTTTGTTTCTTTTCCTATTGTTGCATTTTAAATGATTTCAGATAATACAAAATGTTTCTGAATAGAATATGTTCACAAACTTTGGTCCCAAAACTATATAAAAAGGTATGGCGATTAGAACGAGGCCAGCAGTTGGATCTCATAGAATAGGAGTTCCCTGACTGGGGCTGTTAATCAGGGAGCCCTGGCTGACAGAAATAAACAGGGGTGTCAGGGGTTCTGCTCATTCTACGGTCTGGCTCTGTGTTAGTTGCACCAGGACCCTGTACTTTGCACGTGTAAACAAAGGGCGACTTGGTGACAAGATAGCAGCCTTCACTGAGTTATTTCAAAAGGTTTTCAGAGACATAACCATATTACAAATTTGCCATGCTACTTTAAAAGGTTACTGACAAAATCAAGTTAAGCTTCTAAAATACAAGTCAGTGGAAAGAAGTTACTTGTACCATTTGTCACAAAGCGGGAAATTATGAGCACAGATCTCATTAATTCTCCCCCAAAGGTCCTGTATTTGTAAATCTCAAACAGGGATTAAGCATTACATACACCACACTGCCTCAGCTATACTAATGACTTGACTCAGCAGTGAGTCAGAATTAACCTGAATTTTGAATTCTATGATTCATAAATGAATGTTCAATAAAAACTGTTCAAATTTACCCTTACTTTACCACATCGGAATAACACCCACTTTACTATATACTCATGACTCATTGTTGACTCAAGCTGTACTTGAGGTCAGCGTAACTGCCTGGAATACAGAAAAGCTGCAAAAATTCCTCAGGAAATGACATTTCGAACTTGAATTGTTTAATGCTACCTGTGGATGACAATTCTATTTTCCGACTATAGAAATATTATTGTGAAATGTAACTTGTCAAGTTGGACCAGTGACCCTGATAACATAATCAGCCTTTCCATTTAACTAAGTACATTATTCCTTGAATAATCAACACAGGGGCTAAAGTAAAAGCTCCACAATATAAAGGAAGACATTTAAAGAATTACCTCATTCAAGCCATACAAAATATTCAGTAGCATGTCTAAGGTGAGTCCAGAAAACAATTTTGACAGACAGGTCAGGAAAAACTAGACTACATGCTTTTCAACTAATGAAAAAAATTAAAATATGTCTTAGAAAAAAAAATCAAGTTTTTAATAAGTATTAAACATTTGAAAGTGGTCAACCATATTATATTGAGTCTTAAATGGTTTCAGGAAGTGCACTGTATACAATCATTCAAGATGCTGCCTGACCTGCTGCGCTTTTCCAGCAACACATTTCCAGCTCTGATCTCCAGCATCTGCAGACCTCACTTTCTCCTCAAGGAGTATGAGTAGGCCATTTGGCCCTTTAAGTCTGTTCTGCCATTCAAGATGATCATGGCTCAACCGATTGCTATCTCAAATCCACATTCCCACCTTTCCCCAATAACCATTCATCACTTTGCTTATCAAGAGTCAACACTCCAGAAATCAACTCTCAGTCCATTATTCTCCAATACGACTTTGTTCTAAACTCTTTCTCAACCAGTGGATCTTAATGATTTCAGGAATATTTTGTGACTGTCTTCACAGAGGAAGACACAGGAAATACTTGCTTGGCTTCTCTTCATTTCTCTATTCCCTATCTTAGCTGTTATCCATTCACTTCTACATTTGCTAATCCGTTCCTTTTTACCTTTTACAGTCCATTTTAATGTTTCCTACGAATTTACATTTATATTAGATCCTATCTTTATCAATTTCTTGGTGCTCCTTTGCTTAATTCTAAACTTTTCCAAATCCTCAGGCTTACTGCTTAATGGCAACTTTATAAGAATCCTCCTTTGATCTAATGCTATCTTTACTTTCCCAATTAGCAATGGCTTTCCCACTTTTTCAATGGCTAGCTTTGCCTTAAAAAGAAATACGTTTTGAAAGCCAAGTATTATTTCTTTAAATACTAGTTATGTCCAAGCTACTGCCGAACCTGCTAAAACTTGTTTTTCTAAGTCACCACAACCACTTCCTCCTCGTACCTTCACAATTGTCTTTGTTTAGATTTAAGATCAGAGTTTCAAACTGAACTATCTTTCTTGAAAGAGTGGAAAATTCTATTATGTTAAGACACCATTGCTCATTCTAAAGCAAAAATACATATTTGTCATTAATAAACATCAAACTTTTACACAGAGCAGCTCACACAAACTCCAATGCTTTTAACTGAATATGCTACAGAACAAGGGCAAACCACAAAAGACCAATTCGCCCAGAACCATTTGTCGCAAATAAGTTTTTTTTATTCCTCATTCCTCCTCACTTCAAACTTCAGCCTATTTAGTTATGGTGTTTTATAGGCTTTATATCGCCTGACATGCCCCATTGCTCTATACATTGCAATTACTCCTTTCTGGCACATATTATAGCTACTATTGTTCCCTGTTCATTCAATATCCTCTTCAATTTTATTTCAGTGTCTCTTTCTCCATTATAATGAATTTTTCTTTCAGCTCTTCCAGTTTATTTCTCCCTCTTCTCACAAGCATCTTGCAGGAAATACAAATAGGAATGAGGTCCATTATTTCCAAACGGAATTATACAAAGTTATCATTAGAAGCCATCACATGCCTTTGAAATAAATGTTTTTTTCCCCAAGAAGGATTCAAATACAAAACAATTTTCTTCAACTTGGTAGAAAATGGGCAAGTGAGATTCAACCTGTATTCTAAACTACATCTCAGTTGAAAGATTTGAAATTCAACATTTGACCATATAATTTGCTTATGAATGACAAAATTGAAAGCCATGGGGACCCAATGAAATCATCACTTCTGTCAGTTACCTTTCTACTCCAAGAGATGGAACCCTATTGTGGATGCGAATTCTTGACCGTACAAACCTGGGCGGCACGGTGGCACAGTGGTTAGCACTGCTGCCTCACAGCGCCAGAGACCCGGGTTCAATTCCCGCCTCAGGCGACTGACTGTGTGGAGTTTGCACGTTCTCCCCGTGTCTGCGTGGGTTTCCTCCGGGTGCTCCGGTTTCCTCCCACAGTCCAAAGATGTGCAGGGTCAGGTGAATTGGCCATACTAAATTGCCCGTAGTGTTAGGTAAGGGGTAAATTTATGGGTGGGTTGCGCTTCGGCGGGTCGGTGTGGACTTGTTGGGCCGCAGGGCCTGTTTCCACACTGTAATCTAATCTAATCTAATCTAATCTATCACTTGACTATTCTCATTTCATTTTCCAAAACAGCAGTGACAACAGGCAGAACTTTGTG
This sequence comes from Chiloscyllium plagiosum, assembly GCF_004010195.1. Taxonomy (NCBI): domain Eukaryota; kingdom Metazoa; phylum Chordata; class Chondrichthyes; order Orectolobiformes; family Hemiscylliidae; genus Chiloscyllium; species Chiloscyllium plagiosum. Next base: position 30,372,228 of record NC_057718.1, on the reverse strand, counting down.
TGTTGTTTTCGGCTGAAAATATAAACAAATGTATTCTGACCTCAAAACACTGATTGTCCACATAATACACAGATAAATAACAAGTTTGAGAAAATGCACGTGGGAAAAATACTTAGCATGCAACTGCATAAAAAGCTCCCATGACACTTTATTACAAATATAAAGCAGAAAATGTAAATAAATTCAAATAGTCAAAGAGGTATTAGAAAAATGCATTGATGGAGATAATTGTAGCATTCATCATTATTCATTCTGCGACCCGAGCATGTATAAAAATTATTTTATCAAGAGTATTACAGTCAAATAATACTGTAAAACTGGAAACACATAATATAATACTAATATCATAAATACTTCACCTTACTAATTTTTAGTGCACAATTCTTTCTGAAACCTTCCCAAAACATACTTCTAATGGTAGGATGTGGTATCAGCAACAAAATATTTCTTGCATTGGTGAATAGAAGTGAAACAGTTGCTCCCTTCTGTTTAACTTTGCTGTCTCAAGATGCTGTCCAGACAGAGCCTGGGACCTGATAGTACTGAAGGCGGGCATAAGAAAAACACCTTCAAGCAAGAGTATAATCCCACTGAAAGTCCACCACCTGCACACTTGCATTTTCCAGTACAATTCATTAGATTGCAAATCAACACGAGAATCTTGGCTGAATTTTCCATTCCCCATCTCAATATAGCCAAGAATATTCTAATAATCCAACTTCAGTCTTAGATGAGATGAGATAACTCAATGTGGAATAGAGATTGAATCTGATACTTCAAAGTTGCACAGGTCAGCGAAATATCTACTCATTAACTCAACAGGAAAGAGCAAAGAATAAATCATGATAACTTTTTAAATGGAGTGATTTGGTTGAAATGTTAGCCCACCGACATTTCCCTTTCAAAGTTATTTTGGCCCATTGTTCATGTCCTGAGAGTTCAAACACTTTAAACATTGTTCAGAAGTTTGGCAGTAATTAAAAATACCGTAGAACACAGTATCAAACTTATTATATTCATTAAATATATATTTCTAGCTAATTAACAACATAGTATTTCTTAAAATGTTTAAAATTGATCAAATTAGTATCAGTAAAAACTAATGCAATAAAGAATATATAGGACTCAGGCAGGGGAGAGCCATTTGGCTACCAGAGCCTTCTTCACCATCCTATAAGATCATTGCTGATCTGGTAGAGGTCTCATCTCCCAGCGCAGACCTCAGCACGGAGGAACGAGAGCCCTTACTTACCTTCCGGGCTGAGCATGGGACCTGGCATCAGATTCGGGAGCTGCTACATTAGTGGAGGCGATGTCAGCGAGGTAGACCCAGCAGCGTAAGATAATGCCTGAGGATTGGTGACTTCATCATTGGTTGGGTCCAGCACTGACAGCAGCAAAGCGGGGGAGAATGTTGACTTCGAGGTAGGTCCAGCGCAGGTGGCGATGATATGGCGGAGGAGGAGAATCAGCCCATCAGTGAAAGATAGCACCCGAGGATTGGCAACTTCGACACTGATTGTGTCTGGTGTAGATGGTGACAGAGTAGGGATGGTGGTGCAGGTGTCATTGATGGTGATAAGCTGGCTCAGGACCAGTAGACTCTCTTTAGGCTTTATTTTCCTATTTTTTTCTCTTATTCTTAAATTATTCACAATAGTGTCGGATTATGGTGAAATTGAAAAAGCTTTGCACTGTATTTTACTGTTCTTCTCATTGTAAGATACATGTGACAATAAATAAATTATTCATCATTCACTTCACTGTCTGCAACCATAACGCTCAATGCCCTTCTCGATTACAAATCTATTTAACTCAACCTTGAATAAACTCAGAGAAAAGGACATAGAATTTAGGAGCAAGAAGGGACCACTTGGTGACCATCTTATTTAATGACATTGGGGTAAAGCAGTTTATACGCAATAACAAGTCAGTACACGGAAAACATGGTAATGGAGGACTTTGGAAAGTGAAGGGGTCAGAACACCACTTATTTCAACAGTATCATACACAGGAATTTTAAAGCACCAAAGATAATACCCTTGTAGATGGAAAATGTAAAGCTGACAGAGAGAAAATTTGAAGACCCATTCATTCTGTACTGCTCACATATCCTCTGAGAGACATTTAACATAGCCACTTTGGAGAAGGGAAAGATACAATTCTACAGAAGATCCTGTAAAGCCAGGAAGCCAGTCAAAATTGTAGAAATAACAAAGGAAGAATAAAATAATATACAATGGACACCAGGGAGTAATTTCTAGTCTACAGACTATTTCAGGATTTTCTTTATACATCAATCCCTTCAATCCCTCTGCATCCTCTGCAATGAACCTTTGGCAGAGTTCAGCATTATAAAGGAAATCAAGGAAGTTGTTTACAGAACAATGATGGTTACATTGCTCACTTTATATTGAAATATAAGTAGACTGTTGAATTTGCAAACAATTCTTTAGAATCCCCAACATGCATAAGTGAACGACAAACAAACTCTCAGGTAAAATTTGTCCATTGATTCTATTTTCCCAAATAGATGAAACACAGATGTTTAGTGCAAACCTATATTAAAAAAGTCTATAAATGTTTCATCAAGTAGTGCTTAACAAATATTTAATCTTGCAATATTCAAGTTAAAAACCTATGCCAAAACACCAATGTGTGCCAGCAATATGGTTTGGAATCAATAAAATGTTTTAAAATAAACGTAGTGCACCAAAGTCAAATAATAAATTAAAAACTCCTTCTACATCTTTACTAACCTGATAATGGTTTCTTCATTTATTCAAATCATTAAGCAGGAAAATTTAAAATGTTTAACCAATCCATTTTTCCTGATCATAACAGTGGATCTGCTGTTATTTTGTTGTATCAGAGGCATGTTTGCATGATTGGTTAGAGCAATACTGTAAGTAAGCAGTCAGTTGGTTTAGGTCTGTCTGCCCATATCAGTTCGATCCAAACCCCAGTGCTTAATGGTCCTCTGGGCAAAAAGCGAAAGCTGATCCATCAGGTTAACATTAACATAGAATAACACTTGATGATTATTGATGTGCACTCATTGCACCTCCAGATGCACAGTTCCCAAAGCCCGGCTGCCAGCTCGGTCTATTATTTTCATTATTAAATCAAGTCATCTGTATGCAGCCTGTCTGCCCCAGTTACTCCTGTAGCAAGCCTAGTGTATTTAAATGAGTTTCTGATGAAAAAAGACAAATCAGCTCCTAACTGGAGGCACTTTCACCCTCCCCCATTCCAGTTTGTTAAACTTAGTGGGAATATCAGTAATGCACTTATCACATTTAATAAAACAATTCATTAATTTGTGTATTTTTGTTTTGTTTTTAATAAAAGTAGTTCACGAACTTGGACTCAAATTTACTGTATGTGCGGAACAACAACAAAAAATGCCACAAGCTGAATTTCATTTTTGTCCTGTCAAGTTGAATTTCTTCTATTTCAAAAGCAGTTCATTATAGTCTATAATAGGCTGTCAAAGCACCACAATGCCAAATCCAGAAGGTACACAATCAGGCAATGAGCATTACACAGTTAGGAGATCCATATTTCTACCAGTCCTCAGGCTAATTTTTAAATGCAGGGTTTCAATGTATTCCTGTTACATTTCACTTAACTGCTATAACCCAATTGGAAAATAAGTTATTGAATATCATTACTGTCAACACAAGATGAAAGTTTATTTCTTTTGCTTAGCTTTCAGAAATGTAGAACACTTAATAAAAGGGACAAGTTTTGTGCTTTGCTTCTAGAGATTTTTAATCTCCATTCCTCTTTTTAGTCACACAATATTCATTAAATGAATAAAAAAAAGTCTGTTCTTCCAAAATGAAAAGCACAGTAGGAAAGCTTTACTATAAATAAGTCTGAAGCTTGTTTCAACAGAAAGCCGCCTGTAATCCTGTCCGGAAATGTCTGAGTCCAAGCCATGAATATTACACCTCTTTCAATAAATGTTATGAAGCATAAAACTGGAAAGTGCAGTTAAATGCCTCTTCCAATATTAGATCTTGAAACAGGCAAACAATGCAAAATCAAGTGCATCTGTCATGCTTTGTAAACACCTTCAATTTTAAAATATCTCAAATAAACAAACTAAACAAGGTCAAGATGCGGGTTGATCAATACTACTTTAGTGTTTAACTTTTTAAAAATGAATCATTTTAAGGACTCAAAAGTTATTTCTAACCCAGTTTCACCAGAAAAATGCTTTGGTTCAGTTGATATATATAGTTGTCTAATATTTGTATCTAAGGTTTCAGTATTTGCAAACTCAAGAGTAATGTTTTCTAAATAACAAAACTAACAAGGATAACAGAATCAAATAATTGTGAATCTTTACTTACTACACAACATTTTACTTATAGTAGCTTTGATCCATACAGTTAAATATAAATTTCCAGAACATTCTGCTGTAATTGAGCCTTAAGGTGTCATGTTTCAAGTACGTTTTCAAACATTCCTACTTTTTTCAGATGAATTGGCAGTGTTTGTAACAAGGGCATAATTAACACTAAGATCTTCAAAACTCAATGACTGAAAATAATTACTTCTGTTCTTCTTTCTTCAGTCACTCTGAGTCCCAGCCAAAGATTCAGAGATGACTGGACAAACATAAAGGATGTCAGGAACACTGCCCAGTGACATACTATTCAAGGCACATGGAAGAGAGTTCAGGCTTGAATGCCTTAACCTGCTCACTGGTAAGATCAGCTATCAGAAAGACACAGCATAAGTCAGCACTATTCACTGAGCCAGCTATGACCTTAAAATCGTTGCTCCAGGGGCATGTTCATCCACCAATTAGTCTCTTCGCTCACTAGCAATCCTTTCTACTGCAACACTCAGGTCACTTCATTCCACAGTGTTGATGAAGTGTGTGTGATGGTTTTTTCTCTTCATGACTGACCGCCAAAAGCTGACCCATTAGGAACTTAAATCTATTCATGTCACTTGAACGCACCTTCAGTGATTGCAAATTTTGACACCTCTTTTTCCCCTCGCTCTCCAGAATGCCATGTAAGATTTTAAACAAGTGGGATTTGCAAACAAAATCATGCACAGGCTGATGGTGAAATAAAATTTAGCATTTTATAGCTTGCTGGTAATAGTGCTCGTTCATCAATCCTCTTAATTTAGATTTGCCCCAATTTTCCATTTGAATACACTGTAACAAGGTACTATTTTTTGCATTCTCAGTTCAAACAGAAATAAATCTGTGATACTAATAATTGTATGCCATAACAAAGCTCCACCCCCCTCGAGGAGTTCAACCTTGGGCACAAACAAATTTACCTGCTCTTTCCTGGGACCTCAAAAATGTGAAACGCATACCTGCACTCCCTCATCACTCCCCCTTTATCCCGATCCAAACAGTTTCCTCCAATCAACACATTTTTAAAGTCCAAACTTTTTATACCATAATTTATATTCCTTGATTTAATTTCCTTCTATGTATCTTTGTCAACTCTGATGGTGTCCACCACCAAATAAAAGTCACTAGACTTTGACATCTAGCTCTTTTTGATTAACTTCGCATCAAAAGTATAAGAAGCTGACTGACATTCTGTGTTTACAGGCATACAGGAAACAGAAGCTATTTTCCAACATGGATTAGTTCAAAGTGGGCTAAATATGGTGCATCCATTATGAAGACTATGCCCTGTTTTACTATGTTAGAAATCACAACACCAGGTTATAGTCCAAAAGGTTTATTTGGAAGCAATGATGAAGGGCAGTACTTTGAAAGCTAGTGCTTCCAAATAAACCTATTGGACTGTAACCTGGTGTTATGTAATTTTTAACTTTGTCCACTTTGCCGTAGTAAAACAGCCATGTTGTGGAGGAGCCGGTGTTGGAGTCCAACACCAGCTCCTCCACATCCTGGTTGTTTTACTAAGGCAAGGAACCTTATTGTCTATGGCATAGAAATGGTATTGCAAAAAATGCGAGAAGATGAATAAACTTCTCATTCTTTGGCAAGAATTATTTCCCCTCTTTCCCCCAGTTGCAGACTGCAGACTGGATTCTGACACCCCTTCCTTGAAAAGCCTTTCTATGTGGTTACTTTGCACTGAGGAGAGAAGATGAAAAGGTCACAAAGGCTCAATTCCAGTGTGCGCTGATTTATTTGATTTCAATTTGGATGATAGCAATGATATTTCATTTTGCATCGGTTCCACTGAGCTCAAGGTGGAGAAATCAGATAGGGGAGCCAATTTTCATTCAATGACCTCTGTTACACAGACATGTTCTGGGGGAAGGATCAGGCTCCACTCTGATTTGTCTGCAACTATTTGTTGAGGTTCAAAGTGAAGAAGGTTTGATTTTGCAATGTATTGAAAGGTTGTTGCGATTTGCAGGCATAGTAAAATGTTTCATATTTCAAGGATAAATTCCACTATGCATTTCCATAAACTTATTCCTTTTCTCCAATTTAATTTAATTAACAACAGGAACGGTCTTCTCATTTGAGGAGTGTGACCATATATTATCTTCAATTTACTTTCCAAATTCATTGAACAAAAGATACACAACAATAAGAGGACAGCACTTTTCGATAAAACTTTAATCAGACTAATCATGATTCAGACATTTTAGGAAAGAAATGCATTTAGAAGTTAATGGGAAAAATCAACTTCTAATTTGCATCAGGAAACTGTTGCTAGGGTGGTGACAAAATTGTTCCTAGCTCAGGGAATAATGGTAACTGGAGAAAAGACTGCATTATTCATCAACATTTTAAAACAACAGCTTTTAATAATATTTGATGTTATATACTACATACGCAGACTTGTATTTTGGTTTCTGGTAATGGGAATTTTACATTTCAAGTCAGTAATTGCTATTCATCAGTGAAGCTGCAGAAACTATGAACGTTTTGTTCCTAACCATTGTTCAAATGGAAGGCACATTGATTTCACACTGTACTTCCACTGGGCTAGTAACAGTAACCTTAGGAACTTTTAATAATTTTACTTGTGCTTTGTAATAAAAGTGCTTCTCTCTTGATTTTCTTTTGGAAGGTGCACTATTGAATTCTTTGTAAACTGTTGCAAAGTGTATTAAAAATGGATAACCGTGTGCAGGGCAGCAATAGGAAACATGTCATAACACACCAGCAATGTAGTTTTTAGGATTTCATGGCACAAAAGGAGAACACTTGGCTGATCATACCCTGTACGAGGGTATCATTCTCCTTTGGTCCTAAACATACTTCCAAATATAAATTAGAGATGCCAGTGATTGACGATTAATGACTTGCATCTTTCTCATGCCATTCATGACCTTAAAACTCAAAATAATTTACAATCAAGTATTTTTCAAAAGAAGTAATTGTTATAGTGTAGCCAATTTGTGTACCGCAAGCCCGCACAACCAATGGTGACGGAAATTGAAAGTTTACCTTTGTAAATGTTGGTTTGAAGGATAAATATTTGCCAATAAACTAACAGAACACCCCTGGTTTTCTTAAAACAATGCTGGGTCATTGGCTATGCCGACTTGTGAGGGTAGACTAGGCCTCAGATTAATGCCTCGCCCAACGAAAAGAGAAACAAGGAAGAGCTCATCATTCACAAAACAATGATTGCAAGTGTAAACCTAGATTATGCATTGTAGTCTTAAACACAAAACATTCAAGGGCATTTTTAGACTGGTACCTGCTCTTGCTGTTTGTGGAACAGGCTATTTATGCTCCAAAAAGATTTTCTACAAATGCAACCTATGAATTTTCCTACTGTAATCTTTCTGGTTAGTTGCTTCATTGGACAGTCATGCTTGTGATGATATCATTTTGCAAGGTCACAAAGACAGCAAAGGTGGCATATCCAATTTCAATTAACATTGTGATACTGTTACAGAGCTTTACCTGACCACAGTTAGATTAGATTCCCTACAGTGTGGAAACAGGCCCCTCAGCCCAACAAGTCCACATCAACCCTCCGAAGAGTAACCCACCCAGACCCACTTCCCTCTGACTAATGCACCTAACACTATGGGCAATTTAGCATAGCCAATTCACCTGAGCTGCACATCTTTGGATTGTGAGAGGAAACCCATGCAGACACGGGAAGAATGTGCAAACTCCACAGACAGCCACCCAAGGCTGGAATCAAACTTGGGACCCTGCTGCTGTGAGGCAGCAGTGCTAAACACTGAGCCACTGTGCCACCCTTACAGTCTTACAGTTAGACTGTAAGAAATGCCCAAGATCCTGGAAAGCAGACTTCCTTCTCTATTACCCTGGGCAGAAAGTCAGATTGGCACTCAGCTGGCTGTCAGCTGAGGAAATTGTAGTCACAAGTCATCATTTGGTGCTTCACCAACAAAAGACAGACATGAAGAAAATCCACAACAGTGGAGTAAAATCTATGTAGTGTCAGATTTCAGAATTGAGAGGAGGTCTAAACTTCCTTAAAACATAGGTTAATAAGAAAAACATAATAATAACCTTGTTCCCTTGGCATTGATACTGCTTGACCTGATTACTTACAGCATTTTCTGATGTTATTTCGGATTTCCAGCATCTGCAGTATTTTGCATTTGCACTCAAAGAACCTATTTAGTTTGCACAAGTAATTTACTTTGGACTTGTCGACAACAGCAATACTACTAAAAACAATATCTAGTAATTATCACATTTCAGTTTGTGGGTATTACTGTGCAGGAATTGACCATCATGTTTATTATAAGATTAATTACACTTCAAAAGTATTTAATCAGCCTTAAAGTGCTTTAGGATGCCCTGAGTTTGTGGAAGGTGCTGGTTAAGTGTAAGCTTTTCTTTTATTCATGGTAGTTGCATTTGGGATGGTAGAGATACCAGTTTGCAGCAAATTACTGCACATGATGACAATGGTAGAGTAATCTTTTGGGTGGCATGGTGGCTCACTGGTTTGTACTGATGCCTCACGGCCTCAGGCAACTGTCTGTATGGAGTTTGCACATTCTCTGTGTCTGTGTGGTTTTCCTCCCACAGTCCAAAAATATGCAGGTTAGGCGGACTGGTCATGGTAAATTGCCCACAGTGTCTTGGGGTGTGTAGGCTAGTTAGATTAACCATGATAAATGCTTGGTTATAGGAAGAAGGGCTAATGCCCGAAACGTCGATTCTCCTGTTCCCTAGATGCTGCCTGACCTGCTGCGCTTTTCCAGCAACACATTTCCATCTCTGATCTCCAGCATCTGCAGACCTCACTTTCTCCTTATAGAAATAGAGTAGCAATTTGCATCTGGGTGTAATGTCCTTCGGGAGGATCAGTGTGGGCCAAATGCTGATGTTCTGGTAACCTTTTGTTGGCACAGAGGCAATGTCCCTACCCCGGATCAGGCGGCATGGGTTCAAGCTCCACCTGCTCCGGAGGTATGGAATAACATCTCTAAACGGATTGATTAGAAAAATAGATTAAATAAAAAAATGTTACAATACCTAATGTTCCACTTGACAATGGATTTAGTCACTTTGAATATATTCATATACAAAAGAGGAAAACCAAAAGTCATTCCATTTTGGAATTTACCCTCTCCCATAAATAACAACGAAGTCAGTAATCCTGAAACCGTTTTAGTAATTCATTGAATCAAATGCCAGTTGGAATTTTATTCATTTTAAGTAACACTTCATTGGAAATGTTTTGTTTGTAGTCTCTTAATTAATTTCAAATTACATGGTAATCAAGGTAATATCCTTAGTTCCACTGATGATTTGACAATAGTATCCAGGTGGCTTTTATTTGTGTTTGTGTTCACTATTAAATTTAATTTGCAGACTTAATTTCCTTTCCTAATCTCATGTCACCTCATCGGAGTGGTTAATTCCTCCTAGTGCATTACAAATGCTGCTTCTCCTACCCACCCACAGCTTTCTTCATTGGTCATTTACTTTTCGCAGTGTAACCAAAGTTATTTGGATGAATAATCTTGGCTGCAAATCCTGCCTGGGATAAGTGTTCTTATTTGTGCAACATCTTTGTCCCTTGAATTGAAGCATTATCGATCAGGGCAAGCAATAAACAAAAACACCTCAGGGGCCTGGGAGGAGCAATATAACCAATTACATTTAATTAAATCAAAAGAAGGGTACCCTAGGGCTGAATGAGCTATAGAACAAATTTGCATTAAACACCTTCACAACCAAAGAGGCACTTCTTGGTTTAGTCCAGGAGTGCAATTGTTGACGTCTATGCTTTACACAGGAGGGAGCCATTAACTAAATTCCAAATCATTGTTTATTTACTGATAGGAAGGGTCTGGGGGGCAAGCTTCATTTTATCTCGGGTGCAAATTACTCAGTCTGAAACAAAGAAACCTAGCAAACAAATATCATCCTCCACAATCTGCAAAACAAAGACAAGAACAAAACAGCTTGATGCTTCAGGTAATTGATCCATTATTTAACACGGAATCCCACAACTGTTTGGATGCAAGGAGAATGTTTACCCGAACAGTTAAAACATTACTTTTAAAACAGTAGAAATTGGATCTTGAAGTATATGATAAACCATACCATTTATGTCAATATGATCATGTCGTCAATGCAACAAGTGTCAACTTACCTAAATCATTACCTTGGTTCTAAAAAAAAGTATGAGCTGCAGTAGATAAATCTCCCTTTATTTCAGTTTCACTCCATTAGAACGGAAACTAGTACAAAGTTCATTTAAAAGGTCTCTCGACTGTCCAGATCATTATGGAATAATTTTTTAAATGTCATTTTAAATATTTTTCATGACAACAGAAAGCTGATAGGGCAGTCTCTAAATTATGCAATTGTATAGCATCCTTACTGTAGTAAAGCATCCAAAATGCTTTGGAGGAGTTTTATCAGATCGAATTTGACATTAAGCCACACCTCCCAGTTGAAAAAGGGAAGGAGGGGAAACTCTAACAATCTCAAGTCAGTCAGCCCAATTTCAATGGCGAGGAATCTCTCAAGGTCAAAACACAAATGAATTGCCATTTGGTAAAATCATGGTCTAATAAGTTAAAGACTAAACTGGATATATGGTGGCAAAGATTGTTCATCCAACTAATTGAGTTATTTGATGAAGTGACAGACAAGGTTACTGAGGGTAGAAAAAGTAATATTTTCATATGGATGTTCAAAGGTTCACAACTTGCCACATTATAGATTCAAGAGTTATATTGAAGCCAATAGGGTCAAAGGGATGGGGCAATATGAAGACAAACATTGGCTAAGAGACAGTATAGATCGGTGGTGAATTGCTATATTGCAGTCTCGTGGAAAAGATAAAATGGTGTTCCTCAGGGCTTGTTATATATTAAAATTACCTCAACTTGGGAATGCAGGGCTTAATTCCAAAGTTTTCAGATGATACAAAAGTCAGACATATTGTAAATAATGCAAAGGAAAATAACAGACTTTGGGAGGTCATGGATTGGTGAAATGGATAAGACACATTGACATTAGCAAGAAGTATGAAGAATGAAGAGAGACAATATTAACCAAATTGTAGAATTTTTGTAACAGAGATATTTACGGGATTTGAAGATAACAAAATAAATTGAGAAGGCCATGTAAGAACATTGGACACTTGCTAATACAATTGAAACAATAAAAGTTTGCCAATACATTATAAAAGCATTGGTATGAGCTGACCGATAAGGCTTCGTCTAGAACATTATATTCAATTTTGTGTGCATCTTTGAAAATTATCAAGATCTTAAAGAAAGCGTGGATGGGATTTACTAGAATTTGACCAGGGATGATATACTAATTATAGAGAGAGTGTGGAAAAGATGGGGTTGTTCCCTTTACAGCAAAGAAAGTTAAGATTCAGTTTGCTAGAGGTATTCAAAATTATGAAATGGTTTAATAGAGCTAACATGTAGAATCTTAACAAAGAAATAAAGTCAGTAACCAGAGGTACAGATTTCAGTTAATAGTTGAAAAAAGAGAGGGTTTATTTAAATAAAAACAAAATTCTTCTTCTGTGCTATATGATTCAATGGTATTTACAACAGGTCATCAAAGAGTCAAACAAAGAGTTAATGCTTTAAGAATAGAATTCAAGGAGGAAGGGAAATGAGGCAGAGAGGTTTAGGGTGGGACCTCCAGTTTTGATGGCCCAGATATCTGAAGGCACAGCTGCCAACAGTGGAGTAAAAGAAAAAAAAAATCAGAAATTCACAAGATGCTATAATTTGAAAAGCACAAATCTCATAGATTTGTAATGGTCGAGGAGTTTACACTTATGTAAGTGAGGTTTATAAACCCAAGGCTGAGACTTTAAAATTTGAGCTGTGAGGAGAAGGAGTGTAAGTAGAAGGTTAATGGGTGAAGGGGACTCAGAGGAGCAGGTTTTAGATGGACCAAAGTAATCAGAAAGTAGAAGGTGGAAAGCTGGCCAGGCGAGCTTTAGAATAATTACGTCTGGTGACAACAGAAATATGAACAATTTAAAGAAAAGAACAATTAACATTTTTGAAAATTTTTAAAAATTAGCAAAGTTTTGAAACAAAGGAAAACCAAAAATGGTGAAGATAAAGTTAATACAGAGGGTTGCCTTTCAGACTGGAGGCCTCTGACTAGTGGAGGGCCACAAGGATCAGAGCCTGGTCCACTGCTTTTCATCATTTGGATAAATGATTTGGATGTGAACATAGGAGGTATAGCTTCCAGATGACACCATGAACATAGTTACAAATCACACAACACCAAATTATAGTCTAACAGGTTTAATTGGAAGCACTAGCTTTCGGAGCGCTGCTCCTTCATCAGGTGGTTGTGGGGCACGCAATTGTAAGACAAAAGTTTACAGTTGATGTAACTGAAATTATACATTGAAAAATACCTTGATTGTTTATTAAGTCTCTCATCTGTTAGAATGGCCATGACAGTTTCACCTCTTTCATAAGTAAATCACAAAACATTTTTTTAAAGTTACATTCTCAGGTTAACTGTAACAATTGGTTACAGCGCAGATAAGATGTTGAGATGTTGAAGGTGTTAGCCCCCTGAGTTCCCTGTCTGTGCCATAACGTTTAGACTGATTCTAATCTAAAAAGTGAGTTAACAGAGTCTAACATGGATTCATGCAGTTTTTGAGCAAAGTACAATGTAACTCTGCAAGTACAAATTCACCCCACAGGCATATATGTGTATGTGTGCATGTGGGTTTTTATGTGTGTGTGTCTGGCTGGGGTGGCAGTTTGTGTGTCCTCCCTATGGGTACCGAACTTAGCTATCAGCCTCTGCTCGGCCACTTTTCGCTGCTGCCTGTCCCAAAGTCCGTCTTGGAGGATGGTCACCTGAAGGTCCAAGGTCAAATGTCCTGGACCGCTGAAGTGTTCTCCAACTAGGAGGGAACACTCCTGTCTGTTGATTGTTGTGCAGTGCCCATTCATCCATTGCCGTAGCCTTTGCTTGGTTTCACCAATGTACCATGCCTCAGGGGCTGGTACAGTTATAGCATTTAAAAGGCATTTGGATGGGTGTATGAATAGGAAGGGTTGAGAGAGATATGGGCCAAGTGCTGGCAAATGAAACCAGATTAGGTTAGGATATCTGGGCTGCATGGACGAGTTGGACCGAAGGGTCTGTTTCCATGCTGTTTCCACATCTCTATGACTCTAGCACAAAACATCTGCATGAATGTGAGTGAGCAAGTGAGAGAACAGAGAAAGTGAAACCCCTTTACAGCAGTCAGTTACGTCCTACATCACTGCTGATGTCAGTGTTGACAGCACTCAGTAGGCTCTTGTCTGTAGTTCTGCTTGTACATGATAGCAGTCACGGTCCTAATAACTGTGTCAGTTTACAGGTCAAACTAGAGGCCAGTCATGTGCAGACTGGTGTCCACATGTGAAGGTGAACACTTATCCTCTTTCCTGAATGTACAAAAAAAGTTGCCTTACAGATGTAGTTGAGGAAATGGGATTTGCTATTAATTCTGAAAGCATTGCAGCACAACTATGAGGACAACAGCAATCCATATCTCCACAAATGCAGAAGGTGCTGCAGATCATCGACTGCAGCCAGTCACCTCTCCAGTTGTCTTGACTTGTCAAGCCACTGGAAACAAATGTGAAATATGCTAGACACTAAACTAGACCCCAGGGTATCAAGGACAAGTTCAGAAGACCTCGACAGAGTTATACCAAATATGCCACGAGGAAGCAAACTTACTGTGATCAGAGACTGCAACATAAGGTAGAAGCTGACCATCAAACTTGGGACGTTATTCTGGGTAAATCAAGATGTTGGGAAAATGTTATATGGAACTTTGTGGAATACATGTTGCAATCCAAACATACATTGATTTATTCCCTTTATCTTCCTTTCTTGCTCCAACCTCAAACAATTTATTTGCTCAACATGATTTTCCTTTCACAAAGCGATGCTGTCTCAGCCTGATAATGAGTTTCTAAATTCTAGCTACTACCTGATTAATACTGGATTCTAAACGTTTTCCAATGGAGAACATTGGACTAACTGCTGGTATTCTGCTTTCTGTCCCCCTCCTTTTGTGATTAATGGTATTGTATTTGTGATTTTCCAATCTGCTCAGACCTATTCAGAATCCAGAGAATTTTGGAATCTTTTAAACAATGTATCAAATATTCCTACAGACATTCCTGGCACAACCCTAAAGGCTGCAGGTAACTTCATCGCAGCAGCACAAGCTCTAGAAATATCTGCATGGAAATTTAGACACCAAATAAAAATGCCTATGAAATCTCAGCATTAATATGTTTATGAAAGGAACTGTGGGGAAAATGCGATATCAAACTTAAAACAAAAAACTTGCTCTGTACAAATCTGTGGTAATATTTACTCTCTTACATGCCTTTGAGACTTGAATTTGATACTCCAGGCATAATAAGTAGTTTGATGGGGTTCACAAGGTGCAATCAGCTGCACTCTACATCACTGCACGCTTCATCAGCACTCAGCAAGTTCTCGTCTGTAGTTCTGCTTATACATGATAGCAGCCATGGACCACCGCCTCCTGCTGGCCGACTGTCACCTATAGGACGAGCAGCGGGCTGGTAAGGGAACGTGGAAGCCGAACACAAAGCTGTTGACCCCGGGAAACATTGAGGAGCTCAAGAGGGACGATGCAGGTTGGAGAACCGTGAAGCCCCTCTTTGAGTCCCCAGCGGACTGGTGGGAAACAGTAAAAGGGAACATCAAGAGGTTCTTCATCCTCAAAGGTGTTCAGGAGGCGAGAGAGAGGCGGGGAAACTGTCCCAGCTCTAGGAAAGTATGCAGAACCTGCTCCTGCTGCAGACGATGGGGGTCAATGTCAAGGAGGACCTCAAGGAGGTAATCGGCCAGCAAGCCTCGCTCTTTGCTTCGGAGACCTCCAAGATAATCTTCCGGTTCAGGGTCCGCTCGGTGTAGCGGGACGAGACGTGCTCACGTTTCTTCTTCCAGAAGGTGCACAAAGACAGCTCCGTGCTCAGCACCCTGAAGGAAGAAGATGGCTCGATAACGTCATCTCAGGCTGACGTCATGAGGATCAGCAAATCCTTCCATGCCAGTCTGTATGACTCGAAGCCAACCAACAGTGCGGCCTCCCAGTCGTTCCTGTCCTCTATCACGGAGGCCTTAGACGACAGAACACGAGAGAGGCTGGACCAGCCACTAACTCTGGATGAGCTCACCAAGGCCCTCGAGTCCTTCGAAAAGAACAAAACTCCTGGAAGCAACGGCTTACCGGTCGAGCTCTATTCTCCTCTGTGGGACTTGATTGGCCAGGACCTGCTGGAGGTGTATGTCAATATGCTTCGGGCAGGTACCATGAATGAATCCATGAGGAATGGCATCATCACCCTCATCTACAAGCAGATGGGGGAGAGGGAGGAACTCAAAAATTGGAGACCAATCTCACTGTTGAATGCGGATTACAAAATTCTGTCAAAGGTAATCGCCAACCAGGTCAGGCCTGCTTTGGGGTCAGTGATTTACCCTGACCAAACATGTGCTGTACGGGGCAGGAAGATCGCTGAGAATCTCGCACTCCTCAGGGATACGATCACCTACGTGCAGGACAGAGGGTTGGACACCTGCCTGATCATCCTGGACCAGGAGAAAGCCTTTGACAGGATATCACACACGTATATGAGAGATTTTTTTTAGATTACTTACAGTGTGGAAACAGGCCCTTCGGCCCAACAATGCCACACAGACCCGCCAAAGCGCAACCCACCCAGACCCATGTTCTCTCCAAAATGGGTTTTGGGTAGGGAATCTGCAATTGGATTAGACTGCTCTACACCAACATTGTCAGTGCAGTCTCAATCAATGGGTGGGAATCAGATAGCTTCCCAGTTAGATCTGGAGTCAGGCAGGGCTGCCCTCTCTCTCCTGCCTTGTTTGTGTGCTGCATAGAGCCATTTGCCGAGTCCATCAGGAAGGATGCGAGCCCGAGAAGGGTGACTATTCCTGGCAGCTGGGGCCTGCAGGTTAAGGCCTCCCTGTACATGGATGACGTCGCCGTTTTCTGCTCGGATTCGCTGTCCGTGCGCAGACTCATGTGCATATGTGACTAGTTCGAACAGGCCTCGGGGGCCAAGGTAAACGGAGGCAAGAACAAGGCCATGCTCTTCGGGAACTAGGCCGACCAATCCTCGATCCCCTTCACCGTCAGGACCGACCACCTGAAGGTGCTGGGTATTTGGTTCGGGGGGGGGAGCTGGGGCGTGCGCCAAGTCTTGGGAGGAGCGTATCAGCAAAGTGAGGCAGAAACTGGGCAGATGGAAGCTACGGTCGCTCTCCATTGCGGGAAAAAACCTGGTCATCAGGTGTGAGGCACTGTCATTGCTGTTATATCTGGCACAGGTCTGGCCTATTCCCAGAACCTGTGCCTCTGCAGTCACCTGGGCCATCTTCCAATTTATATGGAGGTCAAAGATGGACCGGGTCCGAAGGGACTCGATGTATAAAGATCTGGGCAACGAGGGAAAAAAATACACCCAATGCCACCCTCACCCTGATGGCCACCTTTGTGTGTGGCTGCATCAAGCTGTGCGTGGATCCCCAGTACGCAAACACTAAGTGTCACTACGTACTGTCCCCGGTGTTGCAAAGGATGGACCTGGCCTCGCTGCCGCGGAACGCTCCGAGAGTAGTTGGACTGTTCCGTATCACCTGTCCTTCGTGGAGAAGTTTAAGAAGAAAAACACTTTTGACCACAAGTCCATCAGGAAGTGGTCAGCACATAGTGTCCTTGAGACCTTTCGGGAAAAGGAGAGGGTTCCCTGAGCAGACTGTCAAAGCCATTTGGTAGAATGCCTCATCTCCAGAACTTTCCAACAAGCACCAAGACATGGCTTGGCTGGTGGTGAGAAGGGCTCTGCCTGTGAGATCCTTTATGCATGCCCAGACTCTCGGCTGCACCACACGCTGCCCTTGAAGCAGCTGCGGAGGGGAAAGAGACTGTCACACACCTCCTTCTGGAATGTGCCGACGCAGAAGTCTGGAGAGGAATGCAATGGTGTTTGTCGAGGTTCGTCCCGAGAAGCGCCGTGACGCGGGACTCCGTGCTCTACGGTCTGTTCCCCGGGACGCACACAGAGACGAACATCAACTGTGCCTGGAGCATCATCAACTCGGTGAAGGACGCTCTCTGGGCGGTCCGAAACCTGTTATCTTCCAGCTGAAGGAGTTGACCCCGACTGAGTGTTGCAGACTGGCACATTCCAAGGTCCAGGACTATGTGTTGAGGGACGCGCTGAAGCTTGGGGCAGCTGCCGCCAAGGCGCGGTGGGGAAAGACCACCGTGTAACATCTGCCTGCCTAAGAACAACAGGAGGCCCACGCAGTCATTTGGGCTCTGCTGACGTCTAAGCTAAATATATGGACGTATGATTGATAAACGTACAGACCTGTATATACAAATGATAAATTCTGATCTCTATATGTAAATGTTTACGTATGTATGGCATGACCAACTGTACAGACCATCAAATTATTTTATGAATAAAGTATATTTTTGAAATTAATAAAACTGTTAGTTTGCAGGTCAAATTAGGGGACAGTCATATGCAGGCTGGTGTCCACATGTGAAGGAGAACACATCCTCTTTCCCAAGTGTACAAAAAAGGTTGCCTTAACAGATGTAGTTGAGGAAATGGGATTTGCTATTAATTCTGAAAGCATTGCAGCAGAGCCATAAAGACACAATCGAAGTATGCATCATCAGATCCCAGCTCAGATGCAGTGTACACATAGTATATAGAATTGATGATAAAATCCCTAAATTGGTCACGTACACACTACTTAAACTTAGACAATGCCACAAAGTAGACTGTGAAGACATTCAAAATGTCCTTGAAGGCAAACCTCAGGAAAAGTGAAAAAATATATAAGAACACAGAATTCAAGTTTGTTTGTGAAAGGCCATACATGTCTGCAACCAGGTACACAGCCTCTTTGCAAGCATGTAAGAAATGACCATCTTCAATAATGGAGGGAAATCATTGGCAACAGTGCAGAAGGAGGCCATTCTGCCTGTGATGTCAGTGCAGCCCATACTAAATATTAACGCAGTTCAGAAGCTTTGCAAGAGGAATTGCTTTATTTAACATATAACCCTTGCTGCTAGAAACAAACCACAAAATAGTGAATGACACTTTAAATGGTGAAGCATTCAAAAACTCCTTCTCATCGTAAGGTAGTGGAGCATTCAGTATAAGGTTAGGTGGATGACAATTGCGCATGACAATATCAATCACACTTATAATTCGCCAACAGTTAAAGCAACACTGGGAAATATACTTTCTCAATAATCTGCCTCCTATGGTAGTCACAAATTCAATATTAATAGACATTTCAGACCCTTTCAGATCATCAGGTCAGTGCCTATTAAATTTAGTAAATTCCATACTAAAGAAGTGGTAGGCTAGCTTGGTACCTTTAATACAGGTGCTAAGCAACAACTTTTACAAATCATTGCACTACATGTAATTGTTAGCTATTCAGCTGGCCATTATCCAGGATTACGGTTATACAGCCTGGCTCACAAGTTTAAGCAGTCATGTTTCTATTAATTGATGATATTATGGTGCAAAGCACTGGGGTATCTTTGCAAAGTGCCAAGATTTGACATGTATATGCATGCTTGATCCCCATTCTGATTCTGTGATGCACATAGGGAAGCCATTTTCACCAAACGGTTCTCCGGTGCCATTAGATGACCATCTCACTACAGTAATGCAGTAGCCTGGGAGTATGTTTTTTCATCCATTCTGTCACTTTATCTCTCAAACTTATGAAGGTTCACAGTGCCAGAGGTGGAATCATATCTCTAGTGGATCAGTAAGTAATTAAAATAGTGACATCCTTTTTATATTCCAGTGCGGCTTATAATGACAACTTTGAGATTGGTGACAGCACCATTGTGCAAATTGAACCTTTACGTGTTCAGTGATCATGCTGACACCATCAACAGTAAACATTGGTTACTTCACAACATTAAGAAAAATCTAGCACCAGGTCCTCTGCCTACACATCCACCTACTCAACTAGAAATGGAAGTTGGCCAAAATATTAGCAAAAGTATTAGCAAGGAAATATGGGAAAGGTAAATTAGGTTGGAAAATAAGTGAACTGTGATTTTACAAAAAAGCAAATCTGATCAAATGCTACACTTTGCCATTTTTGCACAACTTTCAAGAGATTCCAAATAGACTATTTAGTAAGAGACCAAGGCCAAGAGTCACTCTTGGCTGAGATACCAATGCCTGATTTAGGTGGTCATGGATCAATCTCACTTGAGACACATGCACATTAATATTGTCTAAGGTTTTAGTGCAGGATTGCAAAATTGGTAAGCAGTGAAAGATGCTGTGTTTGGAAGAGATTATATGTTTGATTAGATTAGATTCCCTACAGTATGGAAACGGGCCCTTCGGCCCAACAAGTCCGCACCGACACTCCGAAAAGTAACCGATGCAGACCCTATATTTATCCCTGACTAATGCCCCTAATACCATGGGCAATTTAGCATGGCCAATTCATCCTAACCTGCACATCTTTGGATTGTGGGAGGAAATCAGAGCACCCAGAGGAAACTCACGCAGACACGGGGAGAACACGCAAACTCCACAGACGATTGCCTGAGATGGGAATCGAACCCAGGTCCCCTGGTGCTGTGAGGCAGCAGTGCTAACCACTGAGCCACCGTTGAACAAAATTCCTGCTCAAGTATGGGATAAAGAACTCCTGGTTTGATTTGAAGTAGAGCAGAGACGTTTTCCTGGTGCACTGGACAATATTAATTTTTCCAACATCACTGCTAAAACAGATTAATTTGCCATGTATTCAATAGCAGTTGCAGGATCTTGCTGTGCATAACTTGTCTGCCATGTCAAATAGATTACAACAGTAACTATACTATGCACGAAATTCTATTCAGAGAAGGTACACCTGACTAATTCATGAGATGAAAGGTCACAAGAACAGGTTGAGCTTGCATCTATTTAAGTTCAGAAGATTGAAAGGTAATCTTATTGAAATATACAAAATCCTGGAAGACTTGAAGAAGTGAATACTGAGGTAGTCTTTCCCTTTGTAGAAAGTCTAAAGTTGACAACAATTTTAAAATGGGAGGAACAGCTTTTTAGACTGAGATGAGGAGAAATCTTTGTCGCAGAGCACCGATAGTCTTTGGAATTCTCTTCCCCAGTGCAGACTGGGTTTTTAAATACATTTGAGGCATAGTTAAATAGATTTTTGATTGGCAAGGAATGAGGATTATGCTGAGCAGACAGAAAGGTGGAGTTGAAGTCAAAAATAGATCAGCCATGATTTTCTCAAATGGTGCAGCAGACTCAATGGGTCACTGGCCTATTACTGCATCTAATGCTTCTGTTCTGATCTATGCAACAGATAATTCATTGACTGTAATGAGCGTAAAACACCCTGAGTGTTTACACAAGTTGCTTCATCAAATCCATTCAACTTCAGAGGAACATCTACTAAAAGGTACAGTTTAAAATCTGATTAAGCATTATCCGTTATTCCCATTATAAAACATACCATTAATGAAACAAAACAGAATAATTTTCAAAAAGAAAGTGTTGATGAAGTAACATTCACATCATACTCATTCTAAATTTCTTACCTTGGTACCTACCTCCAGGCCCAACACCTCCATGGGTAACCTCCATCAAGTTACCCTTCTACAGAGTCTCCTAGAATATTACACTGCAAACATAACATTAGCCCTACCTAATAACTTTCTGTGTGACGGTCTTTCATGCTTATTTGATCCTTTGGCCTGGGGCAGCTAAGGATATGTTCTAAAGAAGACATGACTCTTTACTGTTGCAATCTTGATCTACTTATCTCAATCTGTACTCTCAGCATATCCTTCCATTTTTAATTTCAGATGTATCCTCTGCAGCTGAACTAGACCATGTGTCATTTATATCAGTTAAGTCATTATTTAACGAGTTGAGCGACATTCTTGCACATACTTCCCGATTGGCATTGGTTGTGCTTTACTTTCAGTACACCTAATCTTCCAGAAAGCACATACAATGAATTTGGAAATCATAAAAATCCTTAAAAACACAAACCTCCAAAAGAATTTTAGTGATCTGCTCAACATCCTCTTTTTGCAGCTGCAAAACATTGCTAATCCTCAATTCAACATTTACCTGCATAGTTAAGATTTCAAAACAGTTGTAAGCATTTGAACTAGACATTTGATAATGTTAGCAGGAACCAATACCCAACTGTTTGCCCTTAGCAGGCTTTGCATGTAAATTATTCATTTGGAATCAGGGGTCGTTTATTGATGGTGAAAACTGATTGAAAAAAACC
Organism: Chiloscyllium plagiosum; assembly: GCF_004010195.1. Taxonomy (NCBI): domain Eukaryota; kingdom Metazoa; phylum Chordata; class Chondrichthyes; order Orectolobiformes; family Hemiscylliidae; genus Chiloscyllium; species Chiloscyllium plagiosum. The sequence goes on along the minus strand of NC_057718.1, from coordinate 30,350,417 downwards.
CACTGGTAATTTGATGATGGGATTAAAAAAAAATTTAAGTGTGCACAACAGCACTTCTAGCCATAAAAAAAGGAAAAAAAATCTAATTTTTCAGCACACAAAATCATGATCCTAGTAATCTTTATTTTTTTTGAAAACTTATTCACATAACGTGGACACTGCAGGCTAGGCAAGCATTTATTGCCCATCCAAGAGAACAGCTAAGAGTCAACCACCTTACTATGGGTCTGGAGTCACTTGTAGACCAGATGAGATAAAGATGCAGTTTCCTTCCCGAAAGGAAATTAGTGAAACAGAGGGGTTTTTCGACAATCAACAATAGTTTCATGGACTCAATTCCACATATTTTTTGCTGAACTATAATTCCACTTTCTGCCATAGTGGGATTTGAACGCACCAAGTCTCAAGAACATTACATGGGTCTCTGGGCTAACAGTCGAGTGATAATACCACCAGGCCATCGCCTCTCCAATCTGATTCTGATCCTACTATCAAAGTGCACGTTATTTAGAAGAACCATTATTTCAAAAGATTTTGAAATGTTCTTGGCAATCATTTGAAATATATCTCCCATCTCCTCCACTACATACAAACATGGACTTATTCATGTGTTGGGATATTAATGGTGATCCAAGCTGTGCTAACCATGATTAGGAGTAAATTTAACAGCAATTTCTGCCATTAGCACATTTGCAAAACTGGGAAAATCCAAACACTGCTGCAAGAGATCCTTGCTCCTTCGTTGGGTGTATTTTTGCTATCAACAGACTGAAAATGATTGCAACATGAAGTATTTGGTCTCTAGTTTCACATTAAAAATGACAGAAAAAATTAGGCTGGTGCATTAGAAATGAATGAGTTTTTAATGGAATGATAAGAGATAGTTACCGCCGAACTGCTGATAACTTTGAGCCTGGAGACAACTAATTTTCTAAGTACAAGGTTTTCATTCCGTCAGAAGAAAATTAATGGAGACTTTCCAAAAATTAAAACCAGAATAATGTTTGTTTCACTTTTTCTGCCTGCCACTTTTAGCTTTGTCCCTTAATCATCTGTAATTCCCAAAGCTGGACGATGACACGGAGATTCAGATAGGCAGTCTCAAAAGCTGGGTTGATATGGTCAGAAGTTCATCTAAAGGCCAATTACAATGTGGTTGCAAACGATCTGGTTCAGCCTTAACCAGCTGCCAAGGAGAGGGATTGAGTCAGTCAGAGGCTGAAGCAGGTTTTGCAGCAGTGATGCCTTCAGTGATGCCTGAATGCCTTCAGTTTTCCAAATATTGAGTTGGATTAAGGTTCTGATGAGAAAATTAACTGGAATTACAGTTCATTAATTTTGTTTAAGCAATGAATGCCAAACTTCATTTCAAAACTGGCAATTCATTATCACAGCACAGACAATGATACAAAGTAAGATTGATACTTTACAGTACCACTTATAAACTTAAGATTTTTAAAAATAAATTTACTACAACATATTGAAGGAAATACCTATTCATTTATTTTTTGGAAAATGCAATTAGAATTACTGTAACTGCACATGGTAAATACATTATTTAGTACTTTAAATCTGCCTTCTACATATTCAGAGATTTTTGATCAGTTTATTTGGGAAGAACCTCTCTCTTTTTCTAACGGAATGGTGTTCCTTATGAAGACAACTAAATTTCATAATCTTCAAATTAAAGAAAATAGCATGACAATATGTTCTTTATGCCTCTAATTAGTCCCTGAAATTAGCCACAAAAGGGGGAGGCTGAGGGCGAGATACATTCAAAAGATAGATATCAATATTATCAACTAATCAAGAAAGGAACTCTTCAATGGCTCTGTTCCAACCAGTTTTCATCCTAGCTATAAAAACCTGCTATGGTAGCAAAGCTTGCCCTCTAGAGGAATCCAGAGGATAGCACATCGCTAACATTAAGGATTTGTAAGTATTTAACAGCACGTTTAGCAGACAGCAATGCACTAATATATTAAAATATACAAATAGCTATAAAAATTAAAATTTAGACATATAAGTTGACTACAAGTTATAAAATTAAGCATTGTCCAATTAGGAAATGTGGTGTCATGTGTAACTGTGCAAATGTTACTTGACATTTAATAGTCTGAGCCTGGAGATTCACAAGATCTTGCTGCTTGAAAGTAAAGATTGCTTCATTATTTGACTATTTGCAAAAGAAATTGAACTCAGTGAGGATTCCCAAATCTCACCAAATGAAAAGAAAGAGATTGTTATAAAGCAGTTAGAAATGACTGGGCTCAAGACACTTACCTTAGAATCCCCTGTAATTATGTTCGGGATTGGCTTCCAACAACCTCAATGATTTTTGAATAAGTGTGATTCCAGCCAAGGGTTACTTCCCCAATTCTCACTGACTTCGATTTAACAAGGGCTCCACGTTGCAACCTTGATTAAATGCTGCCTTGCTGGTAAGCACAGTCACTATTAGCTCAGCTCTGGAATTTAGCTTTTTGTCCATGTTTGGAGGAAAAAAACCATAACAAGGTCTCAGGTAGTCTGGCCCCGAGTTGTTGCTGGTTTCCAGCACTGTCAACAATAATTTGTGTCACTTTGTTGAACTATGAGAGTATGTAAATGGAGTATTCATTGGTTAGGTTGGATTTCTCCTCCTTTATAAACTGATGCAACCTTCCAAATCATTGGGTAGATGGCAGTGTTTTCGCATTGCTAGCTGGGCTAGATGCACTGGAGCAAGTCAGCAGCTTTATAACCAGAATGTCGTCATGGTCCATAGCCTTTTGCATATCTGGGATTCTCAACAATGGATGAATCAATTTCGTTGAAGTCTGCCTTCTGTGACATTTGAACTCTTGAAGGTCATGTTGGATCATTCACTTGCAACAAACACTTCAGCCTTGTCCTTTGCACTGATTTGCTGCACTCCACTACGTTAAGAATTATGTTTAAATTGTTCATGGAACCTTTTCCTCATGTTACTTGAATTGTCTATAACAATCATAATTGGGGCAGAAATACAGAACTTTAAGCTGATTTGTTAGTTGTGGAATCACTATCTCTCTGTCTATAACATGTTCCTTCTATGATTTCGCTTTGTCAGATTAGCATTTTATTTTTCTTTAAGTAGGCCTAATGCCAGCACAATCTTCCACAGATAAATTGATGAGAATAAGGTGAAATAATTTTTTCCCCCGATGTGTGTCACAAGCCCAATTTAGCAGCTAATGTCTTCTTTTTGACTCAGCCAGCCTCATTAAACAGCCAGTGGAAGCATGGTTGGCCTCCTTCTGCACCATAACATTTCATCAGCAGTGGTACTACTAAGCCACTCTTAATGAGGGACTAGGCCAAAACGTGGCTCAGAAAAAGAAGATTTAAGTTAAACTTTTTGGAATAATGTTTTTTGAAAATTGTGCCTAGGTTTGTAGACTCGAATATACAAATTACTGGGTTTTTTTCAATTATTACAGAGTGAATGAAAAACAGCATTAACTCAGTGGACACCAAGATCACTATGCCAAATTATTCTAAAGGCAAAATTAGTTAAAAGCAAGAGGAAAAAAAATGTAAACACTTACACTGTCAAAGAGTAAGACTGCAAGGCTTTCTTTTAAAAAAGAAAATATAAATGTATTGCCATCAAGTTGTGAAGCTCACTGAATGTTTACAAGAATGTGAGTGCTGCAACTCAATTACCCTTTGTGTTTGCTGAAAGGCATATTGCTTAAAGATTATGTTGGTGGCAATTGGCTTCATTATTACAGGAGATGGCATTTTAGGAAGCAGCAGGAGCTGATGCTCTGAAGCAAGTGATGACATGAATTTGTGACATTCAGATTGTTCAGTCTTAAAACCTACAAAAAAGGACTACAATATTTTCAGCATATCATGCAATACAATAGTCAGATATTATTTATCCCATATAACATTTCATTTTAATATATATTTATATTCAGCAAAATGATAACCTGTTCTTTAAAATATCTACTTTTTCTTTCCCACCTCATTGTCACATGAATGCTCAGCAGCAATAGTACAACTGAACTGGAAATTCAAATCTATATTCTTAATAAATCCAGCCTGTACTTTATAACAATGGATTTCTTAACTAGCTGAAAGATAAGGGTTACTGTACCAGAGAATCATGCACTGTTCATTTAAAAAGATGTTTCATAAAAAAACTATATAATCAGCCCCAGGATTTAATAGAATGATGGTTATGACAGTGAAATAGATATTCATAAGACAATGCGTGCGTGGTATTTGATCACAGGGTTATTTCAGAAACACTAAACATCAATTCTCATGAGAGATGAAGTTGGGAGCTAATTATGTCACACTCTAGCATGAGAGCTGTAACCGTGTAATTAAGAGCTAACAGCGTAATGTTCCTTGCATTATATTTCTGAGTCTCAGTAAGTGGAGAAATTGGAAGTGTTGAAGAAATTGGATGTGTTTCTGGAGAGGCCTTTAATTACTAGATTAAGTACTTTTGCAGCTTGAGTGCATATGCAATATGATTGGAGTTTTCTATGGTACCCCCAATCACATCTTTTTGAGTTGAACTACAGTTCCAAAAGCTTACATAACCATCCAGAACCTTGTTCAATTTTCAATTCTCCACTTGTCAGCATGCGCAGAAAGTCTTGACAGACTGTTCATAAAGGGTATAATAGTCAAACGTATTCGGATTTTGCTTAATATACATACAAGCATGTGCATTTTGCAATGTCGATCACTGGACTAGGAATATCAACAAGTAACCTGGATGATTATTTCCCTCCTAAACCCAGAGTCACTTAGACCAACAGTAGGTACTTTGGCCAAAGCAACAAAAATTTGCAGATGGAACGGTTTCTTTCTAGTTTTAATGATGCAAATCAGCAAACGAAAACATTAAGAACAAATCCATTCAGTTCATTGTGTTTATGTCAGTCAAGAAATGGCTGTCCAAACCAAATCCAACTTTCTATCCACTGGTCCTTAACCTTGTAGGTTACAAAAGATCAAGTACATATTCAAGTAAGTTTCAATGTGATGAACGTTTTTGCCTCTACTGTCACTTAACTCCCCTATAATGCTTCTACAATTACTTTAAATCAATGCCCCTAGTTATTAATCTCACAGCAAAGAGGAATAGGCTTGTTCTATACGCTCTATCAAGGCCCCTTAATTTTATGCAGCTCTACTAAATCCTCCCTCAGCCTCCTCTATACCGCAGAAAACAAGCCTAGCTTATTCAATCTTTCCTTGAAGCTAAAGGATTTCCATTATTGCCAATAAGTTCATAAATATCCTCTGTACCCTCTCTACTGCAATCAAATATTTCCTGGAAAGTGGCTGTAAAAACTGCATGTAATACTTTAGCTGTGGTCTAACTAATATTTGGTACAGTTCCATCCCAACCTCTTTCCTCCAATATTCTGTACACTGTCTAATACAGGAGAGTCCCAAATAGATTTCAGTCTTGGGATGTGATCTTTGCCAGCATTGGCAGCATTTAGCGTGCATGGCTAATTTAAATTAAAATCTCAAACATACTATGTGGTCATCACTGGCTGTGTCAGCATGTATTGTACATACATAATTGCCCTCAAGAAGTTGATGATGGTTTGCCTTCATAAACTGCTTTAGTCCATGTGGTATAGGAGCACCCACAGCACAGTTATGAAAGGAGTCCCAGGATTTTGACTCTACAACAGTGAAGAAATGGTGATAACAATACAAGTCAGAATAGTGTGTAGCTTGGAGGGGAATTTGCAGTTAGTGGTGATCCCACACATCTATTGCCCTTGTTTTACTAGGTAGCAAATGACACAGGTTTAGAAGATGCTGATAGACGAACTTGGGTAAGTTACTACAGTTCATCTTGTAAGCAATACACACTGTTGCCATTGTGTGTCAGTAGTGAAGCAAGTGAATGTTGTAAATGGTGGATGGGATGCCAATCAAACATGCTGCTTTGTCCTGGATGATGCTGGTTTTTGACTGTTATTGGGTCTCCACCCATCCAATCAAGTGAAGAGTATTGCACTCTAGTCCTGACTCGTGCCTTATAGATTATGGATAGTCTTTGGGATTATTCAATAAAGAACTCTGAGCGTCTAGCCTGGTTCTGCAGCCAGAAGACTGGTTCAGTTCCATTTCTGGTCAATGGTAATGCCGTTGGTGGTCAAGGAGAAATATTTAGATTCTGTCCTATTGGAGATAGTCATTGCTTGGCACAAATGCAACTTGCCACTTATCAGTACAGGCCTGTATGATGTCTGGTCTTGCTACCCATGAATACTGGCTGCTTTAGTATCTGAGGAATTGCAAGTGGCACTAGACATTGTACAATCATCAGCAAACATCCCAGTTCTGACCTTATTATTGAGAGGAAGGTCATTGATGAAGCAGCTGAAGGTAATTGGGTCTATAATACCTCCCTGACAGACTCCTGCTATAATGTTCTGGGATAGGTTATTGACCTCCAACAAAACAACCACCTTCCTTTATGCTAGGTACACTACTCAGCCATGGGGAATTTTGCTCTTGATTTCCATTGACTCCAGTATTGCAATATTACTGACTGCCAAATGCTGCCTTGATATCAAAGCATTTACTCTCAACTCACCTCCGGAGTTCAGCCCTTTTATCCACATTTAGACCAAAACTGTATTGAGATCAAGAGCTTAATGGCCCTTATGAAATCCAAACTAAGTGTCAATGAGCAGGTTATTGCTGAACAATTGCCATTTGACAGCATTATTGGTGACCTCTTCCATCATTTTATTGATGTTCGAGAGTAGCCTGATGTGATGTTAATTGGCAAGGGTGGATTTGTCCAGCTTTTTGTGTACAGGGATACCTGGGCAATTATCAACATGGTCAGGTAGGTGCTAATATTAAGCTGTTCCAGTACAGCTACAACTTAGGTCACATCTTATTCTGAAGTTCAAATCCTCAGTATTATTGCAGGAATTTTGTCAGGGGCCATAGCTTTTGCAATGTCCCATGCCGTCGACCATTTCTTGATATCACAGGGTGTAAAACTAATTTAATGAAGCCCTCCACTTGTGAAGCTAATGACCTCAAGAGAAGGTCAAGGTGAATTATCCATTTGACACTTCTGACAAAAGATAGATGAAAATGCATCAGCCTTTTCTTTTGTTCATTAAGTAATAAGATTAAAAGTATTTGTGGAGCTTCCTCCTGTGCATCGTTGTTCTATTGCCCACCACCATTCATGATTGGATGCAGTGGGACTTCTCGGTTGGACAGGAGGATCACTTGGCCCTGTTTATTGCATGCTGCTTCCACCGTATTGTACATAAGTAATCCTGTGTTATAGCTTCACCAAGTTAACACTTCATTTTGTTTTTACAGGTATGTCTGTACTGCTCCTTGCATGTCCTCATGCACCTTTGATTGAACCAAGGTTGGTCCCCTAGCTTGATGGTAATAGTAAAACAGGGGATATACCAGACCACAAGGTTACAGATTGTGGTTGTGCACAATTCTGCTGTTGCTAATGGATCACTTCATGGATGCCCAGTTTTGTGTTGCTAGATCTGTTCAATATCTACCCTATTTTTCACAGTGGTACACCACATATCGCAATGAAGGGATCCTCAGTGTGAACACAGGACTTGATTTCCACAAGGACTGTGCTCCTACCATGCATGAATGCATCTGCTACAGGTAAATTGGTAAGGATACGGTCAAGTCGTTTTTCCCTCATTTGTTTCCTTGCCACCTGCCACAGACCTGGTGAAGCAGCAATGTCCTTTAGGACTTGCCAGTACTAGTGCTACCTAGCCACGTTTGATCACGGATTTTGAAGGTTCCATCCTGAATATGCACCCTTGCCACACACACTATTTTTTGGTGTTCAACGTGAAGGAGTACAGAGTGAGAAGTTGACAGGTGCAGTAGATGGTAATCAGGAGTTTTCCTTGCCTATGTTTCACTGATGGCATGACACTTCATGGAGTCCAGTGTTAATGTTGAGAAGTTCCAGAGCAACATACTTTCAACTTTACATCAAAGTACTGCCAAATCTAGTGTGTCTGTCCCACTGTTAGTGTAATGGACGCTGTTTGTAAGTTATGATTCTGAGAGTATGAAAATATCAGGCTGTTGCTCGACAGTTCTCCCAATTCTGGCACTAGACCTGAAAGGAGGCCTTTGCAGGTATGATAGGACAGGTTTTATCATCATCTCCAATCACACATCTCTGAACTCATCTGCATGTTCCAATGTTTGGCTCACCTGACCAGTCCATTGATATCTTCCTTCAACATAAAGCTGACATGATTAATTGGATAGATTTCACAGTCAAAGTCCACTCATGTCAGTTTCAGAAGGCCAATCCTTTGTCAGCATGTCTTTGCTGCGGCCCAATCACTGCTCGTCTTGGGGTCACTGTTTGCTTTCCAAACCTCCCACTAGCAGCCCTCAATATCTTCCCACAATACCAACCAGATTATCAATTTTTGAATCATTTGCAAAATTCTTTATCATGCCTCCCACACACAATTCTAAATTATTAAAATGTATTCTGAATTTTTGCTTCCAAACTCTGACCCAATTTTAGACCAAATTTGCCCTTTTGCCTTAGTCCACATAGGTTTTTACTTTTCTGATAGCCTTAGGGCCGAACCAAACCCTTTGCACATTTGTAGTCTACAGGAATTTTAGCTACAATCTCATCAATCCTACTCGTTATCTCCTCAAATTTCAAGTCAGTCAATCCATGAACAAATCAAGACTGATTTTCTTTGATTAATAGTTGCCTTTCTAGATGATTATTACTATTCCTCAGACTATTTTTCAATACTTCCCCACCAAAGTTAGGCTGATTGGCCTGCATTAGCACAGCCTATTCTTTCCTCCCTTTTTAAGCAACAGTACAATTTTAGCAGTCCTCAATAACTCACTTCAAGGCACAGGGGACTGGAAAATGACCATTAAAACCTCTGCCATGTCCTCCTTTGTTTCTCTTAGCAGCATGAGATCTAATTCACATGTCTGACAATTATTCCACTTTCAAACCCCTTAATATTTCTTCACATGTTCTATTTACCAAATTCAGTATTTCACATTTTTCTTCTTTACCTCACTGTCAGCATCACTCCACGAAGAGAGACATAATAGTTCTTCTAAACTATGTGTTCACAAATGTTGCACAATTAAGTATTAAAATCATGCATGTGTTAATGTTACTTCCACTCTAACCCACAAGCAAAGAACTGGTAGACTCCATCTCAACATAAAATTAATGGAGGAGATTCAAGCCTGACATGATTAATTGGAAAGATTTCACAGTCAAAGTCCACTCGTGTCAATTTCAGGAGGCCAATCTTATATCAGCATCTGTCTTTGCTGCGGCCCGATCAATGCTCGTCTTGGGGGTCACTGTTTGCTTTTCAAACCTTCCACTAGCAGCCCCTGTCACGTCTTTGCTCTCCTCCTCCCTCTTGCTGACCTCGTATAGTTACATCAAACACTTGTAGGCCAAAACAGCAAGTTCAGATGTAGACTAATACACTAACTGCAACACTGTTGTCAAATATTCTACTTCCCATTTAGAGTATCATTTGTAATTCAGTACCATATACATTTAACTTGTCGGCATACTGGTGTTGATGTTCATAGTCAGTAACTGAGCAACTGAGTTGCTATTAGCATAAATCTATTTTACAGGCAACTAAGAGCAAGCATTCAACAAATAAGTGCAGACTACTATGAATCCAGGACCGTGTGCTAATTCAACGTCCAACCTAGTTGCTCCATCCTAATAAAGAAAATATAAATCATTGCTACGGACAGGAAAACTGCATCCTACCCGGTAGTAAGCAGACAAGTCTGTTACTTGTCTCATTCTCATTGGCCCCTTCTGGCAGCCTCCCTCAATGTCTAATCACCTGTAGAATTGGATTTCCTGTCCTAAATAAACAAAACAAGTGGTTCACGTTGTTCAAAAAGGCAACAAACATCCTGTAGATCATTCAATCCAGATGTAGTTTAGAGCCTTTGATATGACTCAGACTTGATTGATACATTTATAGTCCTAAAAACTAAATTACAAATTACAAAAATCTATTAATGTGCAAACATCACTTCAGTTAAACAGCTTAACCAGACGTCTTGTCCATCAGACATCCCCAACAAAACAATTAATACACTTGGTGACTATTCTTAAACCTAGATTGGTTTAAGATTTAAAAAGATTTAAAAATTACACACACACAGATAAGCACAAAAATTACAACAATGCACAAGAAGTAGGCATAAAGAAAAACAAAATAAAATGTGCTGCATAATTATGAACTTAAAAGCTGCAAAGCAATCTTCCTTAAATAGTTTTATTAGCCAATGTCTGAAGCGATGTACTGGTGAAGTAACAGATCTAAACATTAACACATTAATGCTGGAACTGAATATATTGTTAAAGAGGCACTGCTTTATCAGTGTCTTTGGCAATGTTCTAGTTTGCCAAACATGTAATATACCAGTTACAATCTGCATTACTCATGACATTCACTGTGGAAACATGAAATGACACATAGGTCTATGTCATACACAGTGCTTCTTTAAGAATTGTGTTATGCATATTTCCCTCAACATCACATCACAGTTGAACGTAAAATGAAATAAACTCACAGACATTTCCTGTGTTGTCAAAACTGGTGAGAACATCTTCAACATTCAGAGGGCCAACACTGTGTCTTAACAAAGTAAATGATTGTTAAGTACAAAATCTTCCCATGGTGAAAGATTTTTTTAAAGAAAAACAAGTCCCAATATGTATTTATTAATTATTACACAAACTGCATCACGCTGATTATAAATAAAAATGATATACATTTCAAATAAGATTTGATATTTAACCACAGTGAATAATCTCTACTGAGTTTCTGGATAACAACTGGGAAACTCTAGATATCAGTCAATCTAAATCTATCAGAAGAACTAATGCAGATGGTTGGCAAGGGCAGGCCTGGGCTAAGCCACATTGCCCCCATAAAGAGCTTTCCAATTCTCATCAATGCTCATATGTGAATAAAGGGTGTAACTAAAGATGCAAGAATAAAATGTGGAGCAACAACATAAATTGGTACAACGCCAACTACATTTATCAAACATATTTGGTATTGTTGTGCCAAAAGTTCATACAAAAATGGAATGCCTTTGGAATTAATTTATTGGGTGAACCAATTCTATTGTAAAAATTTTGTCCTGTACACAGAAGACATCTACACTGCACTTGGAATAATTAAAGGAAACAGTGTCAGAATTCTTTGATATACAGGAGATAAATATTGGTTGGTAAATTGAAATAGATATGATACATGAAGTCAAAAAGAAGAATACCTTAATGGCATCAAATGGAATAAACCAAGGTGAGACTATATACTTTGGCAATTTATTAACTTTGACTTCACAATGTCAACAGGTTAGGTCTGCACTAATCATTTGGGCATAAAAACATTTTGCTGCAACACCTTGTAATTTTAAAAAAATACAGTTAAGCCTTTGGCTTTTGATTTTTTTGTTATCTTTCTAATGCAATTAGCAAGTCAGATAAATTTAAACGTCTGGTTGGTAGGGTGAACCATAGTGATAAGTTATAGATTTCATTTTTATACTTGACAGCGTAAGTTCCCTGATCCTGATTGGACTGGCCAGAAGAAACAAAGTGCTTTCCCAATGCAGATAATTCTAGCAATTAGTTAAATGTTACAGGTGCTCAGGAGTAAGTTGCTGTCCTATCTGTTATCCCTTACTGTGACCAAACAGAACCTGGTGTAGTGGACAAGCAAATACTGAGGAAGTGATAGAAGAGACAATGTAAATTTCAAATTGGAAAGGCGAGGAAGAGGGGTAGAACCTCACAAAAACTAACATGAGCATTTTTGCAACCTAATATTACACATCAAACAAACAAGATATTTAATGCAATAGATTACCTTAAATACACCCTATACTGTGGATAGGGAATGCATGAGTATTCAACCCACATTTCATTATCAGAATCTGTCTCCAATTTCTTCAATACATTTGTCGAAAATATATTGAAAGTCAAACATCTTCTGATAGAAATCTGCAGCAGATTTTCTTGATCTATGCTCTTCTGTTTCAGCACCTGTTGAAAGAAGACATTGTTATTCCTACGAGTTCCTCCCATTTTTGTTGTGATGAATCAAACAATGGTTCATAAAGGGTGGAGCTTACACCTTTATTAACTGCACAACTTATGTACACTTATAAGTTTCACGTAGACAGCCACCTTCCCAAAGATTTCATATCTCTCATATTGCGTCTACTCAATTCTGCACAGCTCTTGTCAGGAGACTGCAGAGCAGGAGGCCTTTCACCCCTTTCAGTCTGCTCTACTATTAAATGAGATCAAGGCTGATCTATATCCTATACTAGAACTCCATTTCATGATTTTAAATATAATCAAAGATGCAAAATAATTAAACTCTAATCAATTTCCGTCTTGATGATTTCAATTGACAGAGTAGCCACAATGTTTTGACAGTAACTTGTATGAAGACTATGAAATTAAGTTTGGAGGGGGAGGGGTTTACTACACAACATTTACTAGACAACTGACAGCACAGAAAGGAACAGAATTTGAAATAACAACGATATTAACCCATCAAGTTAAAACAGGACCCGTGTGGTAGACCAGGTGCTGGTGATTAAAAAAAATGGTAAACACCCCAAAACAGTTGAAGTAAGCAGGGAAGCCACAGAGTTAATGTGTAGGGCTGAAGAAACTGCCAAGGCGGAACCAGGACCAGTGGGGAACAAAGGGCCCAAGGGAGTTGTAGTTTTATACTGGATTGCGCAGGCTGAAGTTGAGACTCAGTTAAGGCCCAGAAATCAAATTTGACCACAGGTACAAAGTCTCACGGACATACCATAAGAAATAAAACTTAAAGCGAAACATAAATTGTGCAGGCCTTAAACTAAAAGGCGTGCATTGCAACCATGGACAAATATGAAATATGACAGCCTGCAACTACAGCATGGTAGGCAGCTGTTAACAAAGGAAATTTCCATTACAAGCATTCACATATGTAATTCCAATTGAAAATGCTGGCATAAAACAATTGTTTTATAAATATTCCAGTTATATTTACGATACTTGGTTATCCCTCTCTGGCAACAGTCTGAGAGTGTGTATGCAACCTTATCACATTTGACACCAAGATAAGCTGACAACATAGCTACACATTTACTAAGATCAACTTTTTCTGCTTCCGTCACATCCCTCAACAACACAATCTCAGTTATCTGCTGCTGAAACCCTCATTCTTGCCTTTCCTACCTCTTCAGTCAATCATTCCAATATGCTGCTGATTGGTCTCCTATATTCTACCCTTTGTAAACTCTAGGGAATCAAAACTTTTGCTGCTTGGGTCCTTATTCACACCAAGTTCCATCTACTTATCACCTGTGCTTGTTTGGCAAATTTCAAAATGCTTTGCTCGTTTCCAAATCTTTTCTTGGCCTTTCCCCTCCCTACTTTAGTCATCTCTTCCAGTCCAACAGCCCTCCGAGATATCTCCTCTCATTTAATTCTAGCCTTCAGGGAATCCCTGTTTATAAGCAATAGACCACATGTGGCTACACTTTCAACTCTCAAGGCCCTAAACTCTGGAATTTCCAACAGAAAGTTCTTCACCTTTTTTTTTTCTTCTTTTAAGATGCCCCTCAAAAAAAGATCTATCTCTGATCAAGCTTTTGGTTATCTGTTCAATATCACCTTACATGGTTAAGCATCTAATTTTACATTGGAATGTTCCAGTAAAGCACTTCAGGACTCTTTTATTGCAACTGCCACCAAGCCAGAGAGCTAATTACCCATCAAACCAGATAGCACGACATCGAAAAGGGGCTCTCGAAAAGAAATCTCTCAGAAGGCACTATCTATCAAAAGGTACCTTTTCCTGTAAAAAAAAACTTGCAGTAAAAAGAAAGAAGACCACCTAGGAGAAGACAGCGGAGTCGAGAAGCAGAGGAAGGAAGAGAAGACCATCTGTGTGGACTTTAAGAGAATAAGTGCTAACTTACTGTCATTATTAATTGTGTTATGGAACAGAATTTTAAAAGAATTGTGGTCAGCTAACAGATTGTGATTAGTTAAGAAAAGGGGGCCCGGATTTGTTAATAGTTTTGATTAGTGTTCACTGTTAGGGTGAAATAAATAGTTACTTTTTATTTATACAGTGGAAATCAGGGATCTTCTTTCATTCACACATTTTTAAGATTACGAGGCAAGATGAGCTTTTCTGGGTGTTTGGTTTTAATTTGCAGAAGGGTTTGATCTCCCATGTCGTAACTCTTCTTAGGAAAATATTGTTTGTGTTGGTCAGTTGCACAGTTTCAGTTTGGTAAGGGCAAGACTGGATAAAAGACAATCCTTGAGATATTTTTTCAAGTCAAGCAGATCAAATGTATCTTACCACAAATTGGGGTCCCTCCAGTTCAGTGTCGCATACAGGTGTTTGGTAGAATTTCTGGACATCATTCAGGAAGCTATAAATGTTTTTCAAACTTTTATAGAATTTCTCTTCGGTGCTATTTACTAGTGTTTCTACTAGTCATCACTACTTCACTTGCCCATTTGGATAAACCAATGTATAGTTCCAGCTGGTCTTTGTTGCTTACTGAATTACTTTCAAAGAATGCTATCTTAATACTTTGAAGGGAATTCTTTTGTTCTTGTGCTCATTCTGCTCTTTTTGCAAGGGGTATCTTTGGAGCAACTGCCCTAATCTGGAGTACCAGAATTTGCCTCCTCGCGGGAATCTCCCTGTTTTAAAACAAACTGTTCTTGGAACATGAACACTACTGGCAAAGTTGCATTTACTGCCCGGTCACTAGTTGCTCTGAAGTGGTGATTGTTAGGCCAATTTCTTGAACTCCCACTATAGTATTATATAGCAAATTCAACTTTGCTGAGTTAACAGCAATGAATGAATGGTAATCTCTCTCCAGTCAGGACTGTATGCAGCTTGCAGTGAGGTTTATTGGTGGCAGTTCCTGAAATTGTCGCTACTATATTTTGCAGTACTGAGGGAGTTCTATAGTGTCGGACATGTCACCTTTGACGAAGCCTTTTATTACTTCAATTAAAACAGGAGTTTTGATGGAAGATCAAATACAGGCAAACTTATATTTTCATTTTCTCTACATTGATGTTGCCTGTCCTGTTTAGGATTTCCAGCATTTTCCAGTTTTATTTCACACATCCAGTACTGTATTAGCAGTATTTTGATTTTGTATTTTCCTGACTCCCTGGCAACATCACTGAAAACAAAGCATTATCTGGGTTGTTTATCAGACCTTTATGAACACAAACTAACCACAATGTTTCCCTGAATGGAATTTTTTCAGATGTTCTTAATTTGCTGTGAAATACTTTGGGGGACAAGTCACAGAATGTTACAAGTTCAGAGCTTGCCCAGGTGAGATTCACAATCTGGCTATGATGTACTTAGGTACACCATCCAATGCAAACAGCAGCTAAAATCTTCCACAGGCATGGCACAGCCAGTGGTTATAAAAATTACAAAAGTTTTGACTTTTGCACTTCTTGGATGTCAGTCACATTCATTAACAGAACAGTGGCTCAGTGGTTAGCATTGCTGTCTCATAGCACCAAGGACCCAAGTTCCTTCCACCTTCAGGCGACTGTCTGTGTGGAGTATGCACTTTCTCTGTGTCTGCGTGGGTTTCTGCCAGGTGCTCCAGTTTCCTTCCACATTCCAAAGAAGTGCAGGTTAGATGGATTGTTCATGCTAAATTGCCCATAGTATGCAGGCTTACAGGGATAGAATAGAGAGGGTGGGACGTTCTTTGGAGGCTCTGTTTAGACTCGATGGGCTGAATAGCATATTTCCATACTGCAGGGTTTCTTTTCTAGTCAAGCCTGCAGCACAGATTTTATGAAGCAACTGACATCCTGTTCCCTAAACAAGTTATCTGTATTTTTTGATTGCCTTGCCTTTGAGGCAGCTTGCAAAGTTATAAAGTTTTACAGAGCAGTAGAATCTGGTCCAAAGCGTACTCTTATGTGGCTATAAGTTCCAACATAATTACACAACACACACAAAGGAAAAATTATTATATTCTCTGCATTCGGCTTATTTGGAATTTTCATCATAGGATTACGCAAACTATTATTCAGGTCCTAGTTGGACCTTCAATGTCTGCTTTTCAAGATGTGTACCATGTCACAATTATTTGTCCAACAAATCTGGGTGACTGAGGGTTCATGATTGCCTTAGCAACAAGGTCTAAGAAAAGCACACCACTGACAAACTAATGTGGTACTTCAAATGAATGAACAGATTGGCAGTTTCCTCTAGAACAACCAGACTGAGGTGACAAAATCCATGCTAAGCTTAGCGAATTTTGAGAAGATTTGTAGCTCAGGTTGAGGTTCTCACTGAGCTAGAATGTTTATTTTCAGATGTTTCATCACCACAGGAAATCAACCCAAGGAAACCTAAACACACAAATAAAAAGCAGGCCATACCACAAGTGCTTCACTGGAGGCTCACTGATGATGTTACCTAGTATGGTGACGAAACATCTGAAAATGAAACTTCCGGCTCAGCATGGTGTCTTATTGAGGAACCCTATAAAAAGGAAGAAATCAAGCTGCAGCAATTGGATCAACGTCAAGAATAGAGGTAGTTAGAGAATGCTGTAAAAGAAGATTTGCTTTTAACTGAAAGAGCTTATTGGGAAGATCTTATAGAGATGACATAATCTATCCATGAACAGCTGTAGATGGACAGAGACACACAAAGGATTAAATAAATAACTTATTCAAAGTGTGGGCATAGGTAGATAAAGCCATTAAAAAGACCGTAGCAATAGGAATTTCACATATAGGGCATAGAGTATAAGTATACAGAAGTGATGCTGAATTCACCTAAAACTTTGCTTAGGTCACAATACTGTGTACAGATTTGGCCAAATCAATATTGAAAAACTATCAAAGCCTGCTGTAGATTCATCAAAAATTATGCTAGTTATGATAATTACAGAGAATATAATATTTAAAATATTTCTACTATAGCAGAAATAGATAAAAATGAGATTCTTAAAAAATGAATTAGGTTTTTGGTATAGTGATCAAGAAACTATTATTATGACTCTGACTGAGAAAATCAGGTCTGAGCCTATGTCTATTTAAAGTAGTTATTGCAGGTAACAGAGATCAGTGACTAGTTGTTCATTGAATAGCAACTTTCCTACACACTGCCATATGAAGATATCTGTTACAAATCATCATCCTGCATAAAGCCTTACTTGCTGCACCATCTTCTTTGAGGCTTGGCAGGCTTATGTTTCTCAAGATATTATAGGCAAAGTGGCAAACCAGAAACATTCCCAATTTTGCCTGGACTCTTGCAACCACGTCCTTGCCCAAAATATTATGAATATTATGTACAATTCAAAGGGGCAAAGAAATAACTCTTCAAATCCCAACCATGCAACTAGTATATTGACACTAATAAACTGGGTGAACTTTAATTGAATTTCTACCTCTGAGAGAGATTGTTTATGTTTTCTAACTTAATAAAACAGGTTACAATGGCGCTATTCTGTCAACACAAAACAGGTGATAATTAAAGATAAAATTAGAAATTGCTGGAGAGACTCAGCATCTGTGGAAATAAGTGAGTTAATGTCTCAATTCCCTCTGCTTTCTCACCACAGATGCTGCCAAACTTGCTGAATTTCTCCAGCAATTTCTGTTTCTGATCTTCAGAATCCGCAGTTCTTTGTTTTATGATAATTAAAGATTACCCACTTCAAAATGCAATAATTGAACTCAATTGCAATAAAGAAAGTCACAAGGAAATCAATACGTTTTCCGAAGGACACAATAGGTCTGTACTCAAAAATCTCATTCTTCACACAGACAGATTCACAAAGCTGAAGAACGCTGATGCATACTTGGGAAATTCAGTACTCATACAGACAGTAACTACACCCTCCAAATTCAGCTCAGAGTCAATTCTGAGAAAACAAAAGTTAGAACCCAGAATTTTTGGGACAGGTTTAGACCTTAAGTTACGAGGCATAATTTGATATGCAACAATGTGTCATTTTTTTAAAAAATCACTAAAACATTAGACATTAGATTTTCAAATATTGAGAAACAAATGGCTGTATGATTATTTTTGAAAAAAAAGACTAATTCAGTTATAATTAACCATTTTATGTTCATATTTAATATCATGCCAGAGGTGTACTGACCACATTTTTATACACAAATTAGCTGTAAAAGGCAAAACAAAATTGTTAACTTAACAAATATTGACACAGATGACAACACCTCTTCAATAAACTCAAATTAAGCCTAATGAAAACTTATTTTCTTTGCAATAATTTAAATGAATAGAAGAAGTACGCAACATACCCAGATTAATATTGATAAATACAGTACCTCATAAAAGCAAACCTGCTATGCCCATTCAACTTATTCCATTAACAATTCCTACACACAATAACTGAGGTAACCAGTAAGGATTGTCCTTCTCATCCTCTCTTGCGCCACAGGCATGGTGACCCTCAGTTTAAATCATCACCATTTGTCTCTCTCTAATGAGAGAGCAACCTTGTGGTCTGGTAAGACTATGGTGATTTTACCTTTACATTCATACGTTTGACAGCATCTACAAAACTTGCCCCTCCAGGAGGTAGGGGTCACTAGGGCATAAACACACAGAAATATATCATTAACAGTAAGTTCTTCTTTCAAGCCACATGCAGTCCTGATTTAGAAGAACACTACCAATCTTCCACTGTGCTTGGTAATGAAACTAACACTGCCTTCTTAATAGTATGGAGCATTTTAGACGGGTGGCACAGTGGTTAGCACTGCTGCCTCACAACGCTAGAGACCCGGGTTCAATTCCCGCCTCAGGCAACTGTCTGTGTGGAGTTTGCACATTCTCCCTGTGTCTGCGTGGGTTTCCTCCAGGTACTCTGGTTTCCTCCCACAGTCCAAAAATGTGCAGGTTAGGTGAATTGGCCATGCTAAAATTGCCCATAGTGTTAGGTGAAGGGGTAAATGCAGGGGAATGGGTCTGGGTGGGTTGCTCTTCGGAGGTTTGGTGTGGACTAGTTGGGCTGAAGGACCTGTTTCCACACTGCAAGTAATCTTAAAAAAAAATTCACTTGCAACAAAATGGACTGCAGCAGTTCAAGAAGACAGCTGACCACCACTTGGACAAGGGCTGTTAAAGATGGGCAAGAAATACTGGCCAGTCCATTGCATGAAAGAACAAAACCAGAGTAGAGCAAATTAACACTGGCAGTAGATATTGTAAATGTGACCATGTCTCAACAATAATCACTACATGGTGTCTTGAATACAGCCTATAATTCGGCAGAAATATAATCAGTCAAAATTCGACACCAAACCATGAATTGGTCAGAATTGGAGCAACATAATTTTCAAAGGATTAAAATCATAGGGCAGTATTTAATGGAGTAAATGAGTCACTTGCCCACCAGCGCTCTGCGTGTTGTGTCTTTTGGGGAAGATCCACCACATTATGCACCAATTAGACATTTAAGTGAGTAGCTGCGAGCCCTTGCCAAGATCTAGAATATCAGGAGGTAAAAGTCTTGCCTGGCAGTCAATGAGCAGGGTTGTCTCCACTAATCCCATTCAAGTGGAATACCAACCACCCAAACATAGGTGAGTGATGGTGGGAAAAATTGATTGTAAAAGATTTAATAGCAGAATACTTGGAAAATGGTGACAGGTTTGGACAGAGTCAGGATTGATTTATGAAAGGAAACTCATGCTTGACGATCAACTCACACTGAAATGTTTTTGAAAATGTAACTAGAACAATTGAGAAGATGAAGCCAGTGGATGTGATTTACTTGGACTTTCATAAGGCTTTTGATAAGGTCCCACGTAAGAGACTAGCATGCAACATGGGATTTGGGACAGTGTACTGATGTGGATAGAGAACTGGTTGGCAGACAGGAAAAAAAAAGAGAAGGAATAAATCTGATATTTTGAATAGTAGCCAGTGACTGGTGGGGGAACCAAGGATCAGTGCGCACCCCATATATTAATGATCTAGATGAGGCAACTTAATGTGATACCTCCAAGTTTGCAGGTACACAAAGCAGGGTGGGAGGGTGAATATTGAGGAAGATGCAGAGATGCAATGTGACTTTGACAAGTTGAGTGCATGACAGATGACATATAATGTGGAGAAATGTGAGGTCATCCACATTGTTCACAAAAAATGGCAATAGATTGGGAAAGTGAGAAACCTGGGTGCCCTTGAACATCAGTCACTGGAAGTAACCATGCAGGTGCATTAGGCAGTGAAGGCACAAGGTATGTTGCTTTCATCGGAAGGGAATTCAAGTACAAGAGCACAAATACCTTGTTGTATAGGGCCTTGGTGAGATTACACCTGAAGTACAGTCTTGGTCACCTCCCTAAGAAAGGATGGTGTGGCTATGTTTTCATAGCTGCAACATCTTCTTTAGGTTCGGCAACAAAGGTATACCAGACTGATTCCTGGAAGGGCAGGACTGGTGTACGAAGAGAGACTAGATTGGTCAAGAGTTCACTGGAGTTTAGAAGAAGTGGGCCGAGCAATCTATTGAAACCTATAAAATTCTAATAGGACGAGTCAGAGTAAATACAGAAAGGACATTTTAAATGACTGGGGAGTCCAGAACCAGAGGTCACAGTTTCAGGCTGTGGGGTAGGCCATTCAAGACAGTAATAGGAGAAATATCTTTGCCCAGAGAGTGGTAAGCCTGTGATATACTCTCCCACAGCAAGCAGTTTTAGCCATTGAATATTTTCACAACATTACATATGGTTCTTAGGGCTAAAGGATAGAGAGCAGGAACAGGGTACAGATTTGTATTATCAGCCACAGTCATGTTGAATGGCAGAACAGGCTCAAAAGGTCAAATGACCTACTCTTGCTCCTTTTTGTTCTGTTTCTATGTCAAACTGTGTTCACAGTGTTATGGCCGTAAACGGTGGGGGTCACTCGAAAGGGCAGGAGAGGAACTCTCAGCACCATCATACATCCCTAGCCCTTCACATCCCCTCCCTTGTATGCACAGAGTCATAGAGATGTACAACAAAGAAACAAACCTTTCATTGCAACTCACCCATGCTGACCAGACATCCAAAATAAATCTTGTCCCATTTGCCAGCATTTGGTCCACATTCCTCTAAACACTTCCTATTCATAGGCTCATCCAGATGCCTTTTAAATGTTGTTTAGCCAGCCTCCACCACTTCTCTGGCAGCTCATTCCATATACACATCACTCTCTGTGAAAATGTTTTCCCTTAGGTCCTTTTTAAAGCTTTCCCCTCTCACCTCAAACCTATGCCCTCGAGTTTTGATCTCCCCCACCCCTGGGAAAAGACCTTGTACATTTACCCTATCCATGCCCTTCATGGTTTTATAAATCTCTATAAGGCCACATCTCAGCTTCCAATACTCCAGGGAAAATAATCCCAGTCTACTTAGCCTCTCGCAAATCTCAAACCCTCCAACCCTGGCAACATCCTATTAAATCTTTTCTGAACACTTTCAAATCTCACAACAGCCAGAATAGACCAGAATTGCACACAGTATTCTAACAGTGGTCCAACAAACATCCTGTACAGCTGCAACATGACCTCCCAACTCTTATACTCAATACACTAACCATTAAGGCAAGCATATCAAACACTTTCTCCACTATCTAATCGATCAGTGACACTACTTTCAAAGAACTATGAACCTGCAATCCAAGGTCTCTTTGTTCAGCAACACTACCCAGGACCTTACCATTAAGTGTATAAGTCCTGCCTAATTTGCCTTTCCAAAATGCAGCATCTCACATTTATCAAAACTATACTACACGTGCCACTCCTCAGCACATTGGTCCATCTGTTCAAGGTCCCGTTGCATAATAGGGTGAATACCAGCTGTGATAGGATAAGGCCCTTCAGTGCAATTTCATTCTTCACTGAAGGGGCTCAGTCGGTAGTTGGGCAGGAAGGCTGTTTATTCCCATCCCATAATCAGGGTGGAGGCCAAAACAAACATGTACACACCTACCACTCAGCCACCAATTAAATGCTCATGTTATAAGGAAAGCCCAATAAATTCCACCTTTAAATCCTTGTATCACAGGAAGTCAATTAGTCTACGAAATTCTTACCAAATCTTTGGACAGTTCAGCAGTTTAGTCCTATACCAAACCTTTATCTCCTTTACCTTGCAAATGAGTTCTTGAAGTGTATGTCTAATGACCTTTTAAAATTTCTATGGAATCTGGTTCCTAAGGAATCAGATTTTTTGTAAGACCTTCTAAATTATAACAAAGCACTGTGTGAAAATGCTCCAAGTTCCCCTTTTAATTTTTTGCCAGTTAATTCACGTTTATTACCTCTGTTAACTGACCCAGATGCCAAAGTAAGTAAGCTATTCAACCCATCAAACCTGCCCTACCATTCAGCATCATGGCTGACCACCTCTTCAATGCTATATTCCCACATTATTGCTATATCACTTCACATCATTAGTCTCCAGCTGACTGGACTCAAAGTGCACAAAAGAAAGATGGTTGTGGTTATTGAAGGTCAGTCATATGAGTTCCAGAACATCTCTGCAAGAGTTCCTTAAGGTAGTATCCCAAAACTCAACTATTTTCAGCTAGTTCTTCAGCTGGTTCATCAGCTTCCCTCCTCCTCTCTTTCAATAACGTAAGAAGTGGGGGGATGTTCACTGATGGTTGCATAACCTGACTCTCTATATATTGAAGCAATCCATGTCCAAATGCAACTAGACCTGGACAATATCCAGGCTTGGGCTTACAGATTCCAAGTAATATTCACACCACACTAGTACCAGAGAATCAACATCTCCAACAAGAGAAACTAGCGATCTCCCCTGAAAGATTCCGACCTGAAATGTCAATTGTCTTGCTCCTCTGATGTTGCTTGACCTGCTGTGCTTTTTCCAGATCCATAACTTCACTGACTCATTCAACGGCTTTGCCATCACTAAATCCCCCACTTTCAACATCTGTGTTTGTCATTGACCA
This sequence comes from Chiloscyllium plagiosum, assembly GCF_004010195.1. NCBI lineage: Eukaryota > Metazoa > Chordata > Chondrichthyes > Orectolobiformes > Hemiscylliidae > Chiloscyllium > Chiloscyllium plagiosum. The sequence continues at coordinate 30,327,312 of NC_057718.1, read as the reverse complement.
GAAGCTGGACTAGACTAGCCGTATTAATAACGTGGCTATAAGAGCAACTAAGAGACTAGGAAGCCTGAAGCAAGCAACTCACCTCTTAACTTCCCAAAACCTGTCAATCATCTTCAAGGCACAAGACAGAAGTGTAATGAAATATCCCCAACTTGCCTGAATGACTGCAACTTCAATACCATTCAAAAAGCTTGATACTATCCAGAACTAAGTGGCCCGCACGGCTCACTAAATTGTTTGTGGATGCAATACCACTTCACCACTTGCACACAGTGACAGCAATGTGGACCATCTAAAAGGTGCACTGCAGCATTTCTCCAATGCTCCATCAATTAAATCTTCCAAAATCCTGAACTCATCTACTAAGAAGGACGAGTACAGCAGACGTATGGCAACACAACCACCTGCAAAATGCCTTGCAAGTTGGAGAATATCCTGACTTGAAACTATATTGCCACTCACTCACCACTCCCTTTCTGAATGCACAGTGGGTGCACTTAGGTCACAAGGACAGCAGTGGTTCAAGAAGGTAGCTCACCACCACTTTCTTCAAAGCATTAATGGATGGTCTAATTAGCAATGATCACATCCTTTGAACAGATTTTAAGATGTCTTAGCCTTTATTCATTCTTAATGGAATGCTCTAGGGAGAGGAATACTGGTTGATTCAGGTGTTCTGCATAACTAAAGTTTCTTATCCCTGGCGTCTTTGTTGATCTTATCTCCAAGACTTTGCTGTCCCTCCTAAGTGTCTAGAATTGCACATGATACTGAGCTTTAATGAGTGATGTGGATTTCCTTTGTTTTGCATTTAATGTATCTATATAGAGTCAAATACTTCATAAGCCTTCTTATAACCCTTATCAAATTGACATACCACCTTCAAAGATTTGTGAACATACTCCTGCCCTTATATCTCTTTCAAAATAGTATCTTTAGGTTATGCTGTCTCTTCATTTTGTTTCTTGCAAAGTGGGCTTCTTTACACTTAGCTGCATTAATTTTCATCTGCAGTACCTGCCCATTCTACCAAGCTGTCTGTGACCCTGTGGAATGTTTGATTATCCTGGTCCCCTTTTTTCCATAATTCTCAATCCCAAAACTCTACTGCATACACCAGGTCAGTTGCATAAGAAAGGTAATAATCTCAACACAGACCCTGGGTTACGGCACTGGTTATTTCAGTCCAATTACAGTTTGTCACCATGGCTCACTGCCTCCATTATCAGGTAATTACATAACTAAGTTACAATCTTTCCCTTTAATTCATAATGCTTCTCCTCTGAAAAACATTTTGACAGAAAGACAAGGTCGAAAATAAATCTAAATATATGATGAAAATGTTAATCTTGAGGAACCATGAAGCAAAATATGACAGCAAAGGTGAGTCATATAGTCACAGAGATGTACAGCATGGAAACAGACTCTTCAGTCCATGCCAACCAGATATCCAAACCAAGTCTAGTCCCATTTGTCAGCACTTGGCCCATATCCCTCTTAACCCTTTTTACTCATATAAAGGCCAGATGCCTTTTCATAGGATCATAGAATCATTGTGCCAGCCTCCACCACATCCTCCAGCAGCTCATTCCAAACATGTACCACCCGCTGTGTGAAAATGTTGCCCCTTAAGTCCCTTTTATATTTTCCCCTCTCACCCCAAAACAATGCCCTCTAGTTCTGGACTCCCCCACCCCTCAGAATAGACCTTGTCTATATATCCTATCCATGTCCCTTCTGATCTTATAAACCTCTAGAAGGTCACCCTTCAGCCTCCAACACTCCAGGGAAAACAGCCCCAGCCTATTCAGCCTCTCCCTAAAGCTCAAATCCTCCAACCCTGGCAACATCCTTGTCAATCTTTTTCAACCCTTTCAAGTTTCACAACATCCTTCCAATAGGAAGGAGACCAGAACTGCACGCAATATTCCAAAAGTGGTCCAACCAATGCAATGAAGGATCGGAAATAAGCAGTAGAAAACCCTAGAGTCCAATCTTCTAGAGTTTCAGGGTGGAAAACCAGCTAGGTGACTATTGGAATTCTGGAAAGCTCTGACGAAGGGGCACTGGACCCGAAACATTAACTCTGATTTCTCTTCACAGATGCTGCTAGATCTGCTGAGCTTTTCCAGCAACTTTTGCTTTTGTTTCTGATTTACAGCATTTGCAGTTCTTTTGGTTTTTATTGACTATTGGAATTGTTGTGATTGGAGCTAACAATGGCATAGGCAATGGTTTCAGCAGCAAGTGACTTAAGATTGGGCATAGTCTAGTGGAGTCAAACAGGCAGAACTAGGTAGCGTTTGTGATGGAGGGAATTTAGTGTTAGAAGTTCAGCTGACTGAAAAAGGACACAAAGGGTACAACGACTCTTGTTCAACCGGACACAGTGGTTGGGTATGGTACGGATTTAGCAGCCATGATAGAGATGATGTGGTAAAGACTGCAGGTGAACTTTTTGGTCTTCTCAATGCTAAACTAGACAAAACTGAGGCAGGATTGGATGTCAGAAAAGCAAATTGATAACAGGGTTCTTTTTCAGGTTGGTGACCTGTAATCAATGAGGTTCCACAGGGATTGGTGGGACTACAGCTGTTTATTTATTAATGACTTATGAATGCATTGCAGCCAAATACTCTGGCCAAAGACGATACAAAAATAAGCAGAAAGGCAAGGTGCAAGAGGGATACAACCAGTTTACAAAGAGATATTAGTTTTTAACTAAGTAGGCAAAAAATTGGCAAATGCAGTATAATTTGGGAAAATGTGACGTTGTTCATTTGAAAGGGAGAACAATAGAGCACAATGTTATTTAAATGAAGATAGTGAGGACTTGAGATGCTGGAAAGTCAGAGTGGAGCTAGAGAAAGCACAGTAGGTCAAGTAGCATCAGAAGCAGAGGAGTCGACTTTTCAGGTCAGAACCTTCCATCAGGACTGATTTAAATGGATAAAAACTGCAGAAAGGGATCTGGGGGTACGTGTGCACAAAATGCAATAAAACACTCAGGTGCAACAAAAATTAGGAAGTCTAATGGAGTGTTGGCCCTTATTTCAAGGAGGAGAAAGTGAGGACTGCAGATGCTGGAGATCAGAGCTGAAAAATGTGTTGCTGGAAAAGCACAGCAGGTCAGGCAGCATCCAAGGAGCAGAAGAATCGACGTTTCGGGCATAAGCCCTTCTTCAAGAAGGCCTTCCTGAAGAAGAGCTTATGCCCGAAACGTCGATTCTCCTGCTCCTTGGATGCTGCCTGACCTGCTGTGCTTTTCCAGCAAAACATTTTTCAGCCCTTATTTCAAGGTTACTGGAGTATAAAAATCGGGAAGTCTTACTGCATTTGTACAAGGTGCTGACATAACAACATTTAGAGTGGCGTGAGCAGTTTTGGTCTTCTTATTTGAGGAAACATATCATTGCATTGATGACAATTCAAAGAAGGTTTACTGGGTTGATCCCTGGTATGAAGGGTTTGTCTAATGAGAAAAAATTAAACAGATTGGGTCTCTATTCACTGGAGTTCAGAAGAATCAGAAGTGCTGTCATTGAAATATATAGGATTCTTAAAGGGCTTGAAAGGGTAAATGCTGAGAGAATGTTTCCCCTCATGGGGGAATAGTGGACTAGAATACACAGTCTTAAGACTGAGATGAGGAGGGATTTCTTCTCTCAGAAGGTTGAGGGTCTTTGGAACTCCTGCCACAGAGGGCTGTGGGGGCAGAATCCTTGTGGAGATTTAAGACTGAGGTAGCTGGATTCTTGATCAGGAGGGAAATCAAGGATTACGGGAAAAATGCAGGAAAGTGACACGACAAATGTCATATTGGCCATGAACCTATTGAATAGCAGAGCAGGTTCAAGGGCCAAATGGCAGGGTCTTGTTCCTTTTGTTAATGGTCTTTACACAGAGAAAATGAAGGGGTCATGAAATGTGGTGGAGAGGTAGAGTTTGGTCTCCTCAGTGTACATGTGATACTATTCCTATAGCTTTAGATGATAAAAGGGACAGTAGATGGATGAGGCAAAGGAAGTAGTCACATGGATTCCTGATGAAGGGCTTTTGCCCGAAACGTCGATTTCCCTGCTCCTCGGATGCTGCCTGAACTGCTGTGCTTTTCCAGCACCACTCTGATCTAGAAACACATTTGTGAAGTGACAACTTATTCAAGCATTTGGTGAAGAAAGCAAAGTTGACGATGAAGTGATCATAGGCTCGGCAAAAGGGTTGACCTTGTTTGTTTTCTGTCTGTAGAGCGGGTGTTGCCAGAAGTTTTCAGGAGTTGACAGTACCTGAAGGAAATTTCAAATAAAATAACGGCAGAAACGAATGGCATTCTGTGCCATATAGTAATCTAAATGTGCATAATTCTGAAGCAGGGACGAAAGTGTCTGATCACCTTGATCTAATAATCCCTTCACTTCAATCCAATTTCACTTGAAGATGACACTTGGTATTGACACCTTGTGTGCTATGTCACAGCACCGTGCCCAATTTACAATAGATTGGTGATCTACGATACAACACATATTGATAATGTGTAATTTACGATAAAAGAATAATGCAACAGGTTTCTTTTTTTCTCCCCAATCTATGCCATATGCCAAAATACTAAACTCCTGTAGCAGCACCTTCCCCAGGCTCACTCCTTACCCGCTGCAGCAGTTTCCAGCGGGATCTCGCCAGGCTGGGCTCCTCCAGGCTGAGCTGGACACTGGACGGTTGCTCACGCGCCTTTTCGTTTCCATAGCAGCCGGGTTCGGAGCCGGGCGCCGCGTTCTGATTCCCGGGGCCGCGTTCCATCCGCGCCACGAGAATCAACTGGTTCCCAGACTCGCAGAAAGAACAAAGTCTCTTTCTTAAACTACTGCTATTCCCTTTGAGTTATCTACAGGACACGTGTTCACAGGAATGCATCTTAATGATTGTTTCACGCTCACAACGTTCTAGCCTTTTTTAAAAAAAATCTTTCCCTCCCACAAAAGGCAGAGAAAAATTACAAAGAGAAAACACAATGTATCGGGGGAAAGGGAGCAGGGGGAAAAAAAGTCACAGTCACGACCGGCTCTCGTGCATCTGTTTTACTTCCGGTTAGAAGGAACTAAAGACCAAAGCGATCGACATGGAGTTGAAATCGACTTGAAAGGCGGTGAGGATTGGCTGGTGAGTGACGGGTGGGTGATTGATTTGTTGTGTCTCCTGGTTGCCGTCTGTTCCTGTCAGGACGGCTGGGCTGGCGGCAGCAAGGGACCGTTCATGAGAGATTGATCCCTGTGTAACTCCTCCTTACTGTGGGCTATTCAATAATCACTCTTTCTTCATCACGGGGGAGTTAAGACACGAGCTTTTGACTTTGTCTGTTGCAGCATGCGTTTCGAAGGCAGTGATCTCCCCGTATGGCGTGTGTTGTGAACTCAGCGATTCGTGGCTGGATTTTGACCAAAATGCACCGAGTGGTCGGCACGTTACAGAAAGTGAGGCTGGGCATTCATCGGTGCTGGCACATTACAGCGGCTCCGGATGGTGTGTTCAGGAGCCGCTCCGGAACTCGCTCTGGTAGCCGGAGCTTCACCAACCTTCCGAGAAACTTTAAAAACTTAGAAATGGAAAAGAATAAGTCATGTCGAGAATTCATCGGTGAGGTGAGTACCGTCCATATTCATAGTCTGCAGGGTAATCCAAAGTGACCGTGATATATGTGGTTCAGTATAGATATAATTTCTTAGTTTCTCTACAGAAGTAGACAATTGACCCTCAAGTTTACTCAGCCACTCATTGAGATCATGACTGATGTTTGTATTTTGAATTCCACATTCCCATCTACCCCCAGTAACCTTTCCAGTGTCCTGCCTAACGAATTAATCCACTGCTGCCCTAAGAAAGCATTCAGTGATCCTGACCTCCATCATTTTCTGAGGCAGAGTTCCAAAAGTGTACAACTCTCTGGGAGCAAACAATAAAATCCCCTCAAGCTCTGTCCTAAGTAGGCGACTCCTATTTGTAAAATCGCCGGTCCTGGTTCAGAATTTATTCTCTACAACATTTCCTCGTTTGACAGCTAGTGCTTGGGGAGTGCATGTAAGTAGAATTTGACATTTATCCCTAGGGGCAACTTCCATAATAAATGAGAACAATGAAACTGTTAATTAAACTAATAGAATGGTTGAAAGAATACACTTGCCTGAAATTGTCTCCATCACTTGAATGTCTACTTGAGTCTCAATACTAAACTAAACACAATTGTCCACGTAATTTTAATCAGAAAACTATGCAATGTGTAGACAACTCTCTTAAATTGTTTTGGCTATATAGTTTTAACATTCTGCAGATGCTGTAAATCTATACTAAAAACAATGAATTCTGGAAATCTCAGCACATCAGGCAAAATTTGTAAGGAGATAAACAGACTTAACTTTTCAGACCCTTGTTTTGTCATTAAAACTAAGAAATTAGAGATTTAACATTCGTACTGTAGATACCGAGTTGAGGATATTGAGTCAAGGGAAGAAAGTGACAAAAGAAATGGTTTGGAGTGGGAGTAACAAACTTATAAAAGATGATGGTTCAAAGCTAAGGAAGAATAGTGATAAGCCAGTAAAGGAATAAAAGATGGTTATGAAGGAGGTGTATATTTCCCTCTGAGAAAAGGGAGCAGTGATTTAAGATTTGAAATAGTTGAACTTTGTATTGAGGCAGTACATTGTAAGGTTTCTGATGGCAGGATGAGAGTACTTTTGTTTTGAAATTGTGTTGACTTCATTGGAACAGTGTTGGTGAGTGAATAGAGAATGGTAAGAGTGAATGTAAAGTAGCAAATGACTCAATGTTACAGCTGGACTCTGAAGACAGCTATTCAACAAACCCTGGTAACTCAAACTGTATTTGTTCTTTCTGATGTTTAACCTTCTGTTCCCTTTGGTCATTGCTCTATATTGATTGAATATCATGTTTTATGACTCCTTTATCATATTTTCAAATATCTTCTGATTGTTAGAAGTAGCATGTCTTAAGGATTGTCATAATCTATTGAGATGTCCCTTCCAATGTTAGAGAAATTGAATCTTAAAATCTCAGGAACTAAATGATCAAGGTGGACTAATGAGACAGTAATTGGTTAGGTTGGATTTTACCTGCATTTTTGTACAAAGCATATCTGGCCAATTCTCCACATGGTTGTGTCCTTGCATGCTGTTGTAGCTGTACTGGAACAGCTGGATTGGGGTATGGCACGTTCTGGAGCAGCATCTTGCATTCTCTTGCCAGACAGTTATCGGACTCATAGCCTGTAAAGCCCATCTCTGATGCTGGGGACGTTAGGAGGAGGCTGAAATGGATCATCCACTCAGCACCTCTGGATGAAGATGGTTGCAAGTGCTTCAGCTTTATCTTTTGCCCTGATGTGTGTTGGGCTCTCCTATCTTGAGGATTAACCTTCTTATGCACTGAGTTGTTTAATTGTGCACCACCATTCACAACTGGATATTAAGAACTGTGAAACATAGATCTAATCTGTCGGTTGTAGAATTCCTTAGTCCTGTCTCTCTCTTGTTGTTTATGCTTTGTGGCATACAAGTTGTCCTGTGTTGTAGCTTCATCAAGTTAGCACTTCATTTGTAGGTCTGCCTGTTGCTGCTCCTGCATGCCCTTCTGCACATTTAATTGAACAAGTTTGATCCCTGGTTTGCTGGTAATGGTAATGTGAGGGTTATGCCAGGATACAAAATTGCAAATTGTGTTTGAGTAAAATTCTGCTGCTGGTGATGGCCTACAGCGTGGATATCTGGCCCTAAGTTGCAATTCTATCCCATTCAGCACAGTGATCGTGCCACACGTCACAGTGGAGGATATTCTCAATGTGAAGATTAGACTTTGTCTCCACAAGGTGTGTCAGGTGGTCACTCCTATCAGTGCGTTGATGGATTGATGCACTTATGTTTTTCAGTCATGTTGCTTCCTTCACTACTTGCCACAGATCCAGTCAAGCAGCAATGTCCTTTAGAACTTGATCAGCTTAGTTAGAAGTGGTGCTGCCAAGCCACTATTGATGATGAACATTGAAGATTCCCTCCCATGAAATGAAGCTTGAATAATGACTGTGTGGAACAGCCCCAGGACAATGACCAACACGCTAACAATATACAAGTTAACACTTACAGGTTGAAATCTAAATCTCTGATAGGTTTAACCGTCAAGAGATCTGAAAGGATTGGCAAAACATATGTATGTAATACAAATTTGTGGACTCTTCAACTCTTAAATTTTTTGATTATCATTTCTGTGTAAGCAGCTTTGCAGTAACTCTAATTCATATCTATTTTCACTTTTCATCAATGTAATTTTGAATTGGAGGCAAAAGAGGATGTTGTATTATTGTTTTAAGGACTGGATATGCAAATAAACCAAGGACCAGGATGAAACTGCATAAGTAAATGCTGTTTTTGGTGGAGCAGACCTGTGCAAGAAACAAGTTACATCCATAATTATCTGTGACACTAAGTTGTATTTTAAACCCTTAAATAAATCCATGAGTTTTGCAACTAAACTGACTCCACATAACAATAACAAAAGATATGACACCATCCATCCATGGTTTGACACCATCCATCCACTGTTTCTGTGCCCTTTTCTAGCAACGTTTATTACTTACAAGTTCAAAATCTGGAATTTCACCTGTCTTGACATCTATCTTCCACTAACGATTGGAAAAGTTTTAAAGCAAAATGTCTTGTTACATTGAAAAAAATTGCAATAACTAATAATGGCTGCAGTGCTTTGTGAAGAAAACTTGTGTAGACAAGTAATATTTAATGATCGGTAGTACCAAATCTGAAAGGGAGACATTACCAAAACATTAGTGAATAGGGAAAAATAGGAGAGTGCAAAATTTAAATGATCAAATTAATGTAATCATTTGAAACTTGGCATCCTTGCATTTGTCCTGGTGAGTGCAAGATGATAAGCACTTTCAATCTATCTCTTTCAGCAATATTAAATAGACATTCATTTTTGTTTGTTAAAAACATATTCTGGTATAATTCTTGTTTTTGAAACTGTCCTAATCGTACATCCTACATTCATATAATCGACCGCATGCTTTAAAATGATACTTTCACTTGCAGCATATAATCAATACTTCAAAAAGTATTGAAATCATCCAGATGTGAAAAGATTGATATATAGTTGTAAAATATTGTCTTTATAAATGTTAAGTCATTTTTGGAAGGATGACATTGAATGATCTAAATTTTTTTTGTGTCTGTCAAGGAACATTTGAATGCTGAACTAAAATATTATAAATCTAAATCACACAAGTACAGTAAACTACAAGACTGGTTTAAAAGGAGATTGGAAGAAGTGTGCAACCAATATGTTTCCAACAGTTACAGTCCCGTGGTAAGTAAAAGTTTGTTATAGCATAATGCTGAAAATAGTACATTGTAATTGATTTTACAGCTTTTGTTATGATCCAGCTGAAGTTTTTACCAGACAAGTCAGATCCCAGACAGGAGCCTGGTTTGAAAGGTTGTAATTTTATTTGTTTTGGTTTTAACAAAGTGGTCTCCTGCTGAAAGGTACACAATGCAGTAGATTTTGCTATGAGAGCAAAACAGAAATTTATTACAAAAGAAATGGATAATAGAATAATCCAAACTATCTACTTATAATGGAAATTCAAAGGTTTTAAGCACACAGTAAAATTTTGGTACTTTCAAAACACTCCTTTATAAAATGTAAAGAAACAAAACAGCTTTTGTGTAGTGCCCAAAACACTGCACTTGGCGCAGTTCCAATAAACACCATCATGTAATATACACACCGGAATCTCTGTATGTAGACTGAAACTGCGATAGCTTCTTTCTGGATCTACTATGCACCTACAACGCACTCAGTGAAAATAACCAGTTTTGGGTTTTTACCCGAACACTTCTGGTCTGGGAGTGACACTACCTTTTTACTCCAAGATAATCTATTCACTAAATCTCACTCTTTTCTGAGGAGCACTGTTGTATACAGCCTCCTGTTCCAAAATCTTTCCAGGATAGTTGCTACTAAAGTTAAAAGTGAAACTAAAATTCTGTCAGTATGGGTGTTTCCCTTAAGTTTAAAATAAAATAATCCAGAATCTTCTAATAAACCCATTAGGCCCCATTAAATGTTGAGTTACAAACATTCCATTTGTGCACAAAGTGACTCTTCAGCCAGGCTTCAAAGGTTGTTTTGTAATGAAATCACCATCATTACAGATGTTCTTAAAACCACACACAAATCTGTTACTAAGTCAAAAGTGAGACCCAAACTCCCCTCCAATATCATTAAATATTGTATACACAAAAATCTGACATTTAACATCACTTTCATAAAAAACATATTTTATGTCAACACCTATGCTTGGACAGTATATTGTCCAATAGCCACTCTTGATGTAAGCTTTGGATCTTAAGCCATTAATCATGAACATGAAAAGACTCCAACATAAAATTTATGCCTCAATACTTAAAAGTGTAGAAGTAAAATCATATATGTACATTAATTATGCAGCGGAACGTTATACTGTACTTTCTCATATTAGACCATAAGATATAGGAGTGGAAGTAAGGCCATTCGGCCTATCGAGTCCACTCTGCCATTTAATCATGGCTGATGGGCATTTCAACTCCACTTGACCGCACTCTTGCCATAGCCCTTAATTCCTTGCAAGGTCAAGAATTTATCAATCTCTGCCTTGAAGACATTTAACGTCCCAGCCTCCACTGCGCCCTGTGGCAATGAATTCCACAGGCCCAGCACTCTGGCTGAAGAAATGTCTCCTTATTTACATTCTAAATTGACTCCCCTAATTCTAAGGCTGTGCCCACAAGTCCTAGTATCCCTGCCTAACAGAAGCAAATTCCCAGCATCCGTCCTTTCTAAGCCATGCGTTATCTTATAAGTTTCTATTAGATCTCCCCTCAACCTTCTAAACTCTAATGAATACAATCCCAGGATCCTCGGCCGTTCATCGTATGTTAGGCCTACCATTCCAGGGATCATCCATGTGAATCTCCACTGGACATGCTCAGTGCCAGTATGTCCTTCCTGAGGTATGGGGCCCAGAATTGGACGCAGTATTCGAAATGGGGCCTAACTAGAGCTTTATAAAGTCTCAGTAGCATATCGCTGCTTTTACAGACCAACCTTCTTGAGATAAATGACAACATTACATTTGCTTTCTTAACCACGGACTCCACCTGCAAGTGAGCCTTTAGAAAATCCTGGTATATCTCGTTGGCATGGATAAGCTGGACCAAAGGGTCTGTTTCCGTGGTGTACATCTTTATGACTCTGACTCTAGTTGCACAAGAGGTCCTGCATTAGTGACCTAATGGCAGCAGGGACTGTAGTAATTTCCGGGCTGCTGGCAGATGTCAGTTAACATCATTAGTCAACCAAATAATATGAGGCCATTGTAGTTCAGTGGTAACTTTTGACCTAATTGGAAGTTTCCAAGGGACCCTGAATCGCAAAGAAATAGCTTGCTGAAAGCCGTCAGCTCTCCTGTGACCCACGCCCTGAGATCTTCATTCCACCCTTTGGTCTGGAGTAACTTCGTGATCCTGGTTCTTCGATTATAGCAGTCACAGCTCCTAGTGGCATTGGCAGGCACTGATGAACTGCTATCCTCTGACTGGATAGCCATTGCCAAGGACCTGAATCTCCGTGAAGACCTCCCTGGCCACCTATGTGCCTGAAGGTGTCCAAAAGCTATCATGGGATTTCTCTGATGATTCTGTGACCAAAAGGGGAGACTCTTGTCAGACTGATTAAATCTCACCCATAAGTACAAGTTGAGGAATACTTTGAGAGCCCCAGAAAGTGAAAAGTGCCATCCCTACCTAAACCATCAGGTCTGGGTGGTGTTCTAATTTATGCAACCTGATATACTTCACCCCTAAATCCATGGCCATTTGCCCAGCTTCAGGCTGGCTGCTAATTTAACCATGAAAGTACAGAACTTTAATCAGCAATTGGCTTTTATATTAGCACATTTTAAAATAGAAAAACATTCAAGGGTAAATCAAACCAGCAAATATGGTGAATTTTAGAAAATTTAAAGGCGGGTTCACCAAAAGTTTAGCCAGATGGGTTGGTTTTAAGGAAGGACAAAATGTTTAGAAGAGAAGTAGAGTTGCTGATTCTTAAAAAATGAAGCATAAAACATTAGATGTAGGGTTGCTTGCTGAGCTGCAAAGTTCATTTCCAGGCGTTTCGTTACCCTACTAGGTAACATCTTCAGTAGGCCTTAGGTGAAGCAATGCATTCCTGCTTTCTATTTGTATGTTTGGGGTTCTTTTGGGTTGGTGATGCCATTTCCTATGGTGAAGTCATTTACTGTTCTTTTTCTCAGGGAGTGGTAGATGGGATCTAACTCGATGTTAGACATCACCAACCCAAACGTCTGGAAATGAACCTTGCAGCTCAGCGACCAAACCTACATCCAAAACCTCAACCTGAGCTACAAATCTTCTCAAAACCCGCTAAGCATAAAACATATGGTGTGGCCACCAGTGACGAGGTGGTGAGAAAAATAATGTACAAAGGTGTGAGGCTGAGGAATTGAAAATTTAGGGAGAGTTTGTAGGGCAGTAGGAGATTGCTGAGAAAAGGAGAAAACAGTACCATCATGATATAAATATAATGTTCAGAAAATTTAATGGAAGGAACTTGGTAGATTGGGAGACAAACAAGGCAAAGAGGAAGCAATTTGAAAACAGCACTCTTTTTTGCTCAAAATGTTTCAAGTTGCAACTCACTTCCAGGTGCTGGGACTGCAGACTCTCATCCCACTCTACATATAATCATACCTAGTGGTGTCATAAATAATGTGCTGATGTAAAGCAATTGGCTAAATCCTTACGTCCCCAAGCACAATTAAATTCCATAAGTTGCTCTTTAAAATAGGCTTTATACTTCAACACTAAATATTACCAAATCCAGGTTCCCCCTCCACATTATTGCCAAACCACAGTTTATGATCCCAGCTGATGCTAATACTGAAAATGTAGTATCTCAGAGTGAGACCTGGTTTCATAGACCATAAGTTTAATTTTCCTTTTTGTTTATTGTGGTGATCAGCCACAGAATATATTCACAAGAGGCTGCCAATGTAAGACAATATAAAAATTTCTTAAGCGCAAAATAAAAGTCGAAAGAGCCAACCTTTTTACCCTAAACAAAAACCTTGTTTCAACCTTGACGATAACAAAACTCCATGCATCTTTTGCAATATACAGACTTCCAGAAGTGTTGGTCACAGAAAACAAGTCCTAATACAGGGAATATGACTATTTCCTAAAATTGAATGTTATTCAACATATAAGGCAGCGCCGTACTATCCATCATCCAGTGTCTGGGCAGAAAGAACGATCTAAACTTTGAACAGCCCCCAGCTTCACTAGGCGGCATGGTGGCACAGTGGTTAGCACTGCTGCCTCACAGCGCCAGAGACCCGGGTTCAATTCCCGCCTCAGTTTGCACATTCTCCCCGTGTCTGCGTGGGTTTCCTCCAGGTGCTCCGGTTTCCTCCCACAGTCCAAAGATGTGCAATCTAATCTAATCTAATCTAATCATATCAAACAGTTCTGGTTCCTGTTTGCTTATATGATCAGCCCTCCTGCAACTACAGGGATAGCTTCAGTAGAGTTACTAATGGGGAGAAGACTCCGCTCCATATTAAATCTGATCTTCCCAAACCAGAATCAGGGGAGGCTAGTGAACAGCATCAGGAACACCAGTGTCTGTTGCTAGACTCTGCCAAGCGAGAGAGACTTTACTACAGGAGACAGCGTCTGATGTAGCAACCACCCAAATGGCCCTGCATGGGTACGTGGCTTGGTCGACATGAGGTCAGGACCAATGAACTATAAAGTTCAGGTAAGTATGATGATCCTGAACACGCACGTGGATCATGTGAAAGCTGCAAACTCACAAATGGTGCAGAAGCAAAACATGCCCCGCTCCTCGGAACATTCGGAAAAGCTGTCTGAACCAGTGGTTTCTCCTCCCCATCAAGCATTGAAGAAACCTCTGAATCTGAGATTGACACAGTGAATCTTGATGCATTGACAGTTTTGCTGCCAGGAGAAGAGAGTAAATTTCTCCAGAGACGTTCCCAGTGCAAGAGGCAAGCTCTCATGTGTTGTGCACTGCCCGAATCCGACGCAGAGGTGGAGGAATCTGACCTGGTGCTAAAATGCATCAGTGGACGCTACAAGAACAAGGACCAGCCTTTGTCCTTGGACTCTGAGAGGGAGGGATGTAGTGATTGTAAGGAGGTCACCCAGGTGGACATCATAGAATATGAGTTCCTTGATTGGTGCTGTTAATCTGATCCAGTCAGGGAGCCCTGGCTGACCAATATAAACAGAAGTGTCACAGGTTCCATTCGCCCTGAGCGCTGCGTCTGAGGATGTCAGGCCAGTGTCAAGGACTTTGCACATGTAAATAAAGAGTAACTTGGTGACAGGATACTGGCCTCTGTGGAATTATTCCATAGATTTACGTCACTCTTCCACTTTCAGACTCACATTATTATTATTTAAGAACTTACTATGAACTTTCATGAACAGAATTAGTTTCAGTAATAATATAATTCCTGCAAAACTTCATATACCAGACTCCGATCTGCAGTATCTTGTCATCTAAAATTTGAATCATATCTCACTGATATGTATAGTTGCATCTGTTTGTTTTCTTCCTTTTGTGTAATAATTAGTTTTTTTTTGTTAAAGAACATCTGTACCCTTGTGTGAATGTGTTTTACAAGCTAACTACTACATTAACCAACCCTAAAAATTAAGTATATAATGATGTATTAAGTCAGGTTTTATTTTGGATCTGACTTGATAGCATTGCCATCAGTTGGGATCATAACAACGAGATGAAGATATGTCCAGAATCCTGTTAGGCTTGAGTGCCAGGATTTTGACCCAGCACCAATGAATGAATGGTGATATACTTACGAGGCACAACTGTATGGGATTTAGAAAGAAACACCCATACAGTATTCCCAGGCATGGGCTGCACTTGTTCTTCTGAGTAGTTGGGTTTGAATGGCTCCCGTGAAGACATTTTAACAGTTTCCTTCAATGCATCTTGTAAATGGTACATACTGCAACCACAGTGAAAGAAGTTAATGTTTAAGGCATCCAATCCCTCCACCACCAAGGCTCAATAGCAGCAGTATATAGTATCTACAAGATGCACTGTAGAAATTCACCAAAGATCCTCAGACAGCGCCTTTGAAATCCATGACCACTTCCATCTAGAAGGACAAGGGCAGCAGATATGAGAACTCCACCACTTTCAAGTTCCCATCCAATCCACTCACCATCATGACTTGGAAATATATTGCTGTTCCTTCACTACCACTGGGTCAAAATACCGGAATTCTGTTCCTCAGGGCGTTGTGGGCCAACCCAATACAGGTGGACTGCAGCAGTTCAAGAAGGCAGCTCACCACCAACTTCTCAAGGGCAACTAGGGAGGTGCTATAAATGCTGGCCAGCTCACATCCCACAAAGGAATAAATAACTTCAACAGGTATCAGTCAAGTAGGTTTTGTCTTGAATAGTGTTGAGTTTCTTTGTGTTGTGGAAATACACTAGTCCAGGCAAATGAGGTGTGCTCATCAGTCCTTGATTTGTACCTTGTGATGGTTTGATGACTAATGTGGCAGGAAGTTGTTATTGTATTTATGTAGCTGCTGCAGTCAAGGTTCTAGTCAAAATCATTGTTCAGTCTTAACTCTCATGGGATAGAAAATAGATTATTATTCGTGTTCTTTTGAGCTCATTCTTCGGTGGTAGGTTAGGGATTTGAGAGCTCCTGATTATATAATTAACAACGGATGTGTTTTATGATTACCATGCTGATGTCACAACCTTTGTTTAATTGATTCTACAGATACAAATGAAAGATTTTGAGTATTTTGAAGAAGATGGCTGTATTTATAGAAGACATCAGAATGGTGAGTCTTTAATAATCAACATTGAAACCATACCAGGATAGAACCTAATTGAAGCCATTCAAATATTGAATCAAGAAGAGCCTTTTAACCTCAAGGATATTGGTTCAAATCTGTCTGTGAGGCTTATCACCAACAAGTTTATGATGGCATCGGAGAATGATTCATTCAAGTGAATCTTGGGAACCAGTCTTGGTGTGTACAGAAATAATAATTATAACTATAGCAGGTCAATGACAAAATATTTGAGCACTCAAATTCAATTTATTTTGTTCTTAATAGTCTGTAAAATCTAATTTCCACTGCAGAAACTTTATTAAATTAGTTTTATGAATTAAAATTAAGTTGAAGACATTTCTTTCTTGGAAAATTTGAAACTTTTGCTCCTCCTAAAAGCACACACTTGTGTTAAAATGCTGCTCCAGAAGTGACAGCATTCCAATATCATTGCAAGTGATAATTTTTTTAATGCTTGATTCCAAAAAATCTGGTCACCTTTCAGAGCATCACAGACAAACATTATCATGTTGTTACGATTAGTCAGTTTGATTAACTAGGACAATACTCCCATTTCGAGACCTCTTATAAGGAGGAAAGATCAGCCCTTGTTCTTCCTTCTGATCAATGATTACTGTCCACAGACTCCAGTGGAAAACTAGATCAACTTTAGGTATCAGGTTTATAGTGATAATTCCCACATTGTTCACTATCTAGCCTAACCCAATAAGAACCAAGTGGACAAGATACGGTAGGCTGCCAGCACCAGTAAGAACATGAGTAGCAGAAAGGGAGAAATAACAAGAGAGGTTATCTAACACGTGTACTACTTCCTAGTTATTAAGAGATTTTAATTTTTGCAAATATAATCTGCTCTGTTTTATGCTAAATATTATTTCAAGTTCAACATAATTGGCCACTCCCATAAACAGACCTCACATCAACTGCAATTTGAACAGCATGTTTTCTGTCTAATTTCTCTTATGAGTTTTTGAAATCATTGAACTTCTTTCAGCATGCATTGAACTCACATCTGCAGATAATGTTGATTTGATTCTGTTAGCCCCCATTTATATTCCTACATAAAATGGCCCTGGGAATGCTTCACCAGCTACTTGATTAAAAACTTTAGCGTTCACATTTAAGACCCCAAGTCAATTAGATTTACAGACTGAGTTGGGAGAATCAATATGTGCAAATATTTAAACACACATTTCATAAAGCACAATAGGTTTATCTTAACAAGCTCAAAAGAAATGAGACTCAATTAAAAGCAGTGGTTTCGTATTTATGGACATAAGCTCACGTTTCTGGTTGATTGGGCACTGACTCTTTCTTCAGTCTTCCTTTCTGTGTAATAAACCAATAAGAATCACTACTTAATCTACTTAAAATGACTAATTATTGAAAATAACTCAATCCTATAATTGGGAAACATAAATTTCACTCCTTACCCTGGCTTCCTCTATCAGCGTTTTCAGGGAGGTCTCAGAAAAGTGAGGGGGAATCAGAGGCCATCCCTTCAACTTATTGTTAGTGCTAAAATTTGTTTTGTAGGTGGATAAGCTTAAAAAATGAAATGGGCATTTTAAACAGTGGTGAAAATTGCATACGTCAAGAGGTCAAATTCCTAACATAAGAAAGAATCAGTGATTAGTTAAATGGAAATGAGATCAGAAGTTAAAGTGTCCTGAGGATGTTACAGGGTTTTTACAAATTCCCAATATGTGATTCATATTGAAAATATTCAAAAATTGAAATATTACTGATTATTGATTTTATACTTCAAAGAAAAATATGGAAAAGGAACATGCTACAGTTACAGAACTATTCCCACTATATTAATACATTGTGCTGCATGTATGGTGCGGAATTCTGTGATATTGATTAGAAATTAAATACTTCGGTTCTACCTCTATATTGAGGTTATGTTATTTATGCCCAAAGGTGATCAAATTCCTGAAGTTGTCTTATCCTTGGATCAGCTGCAGTTCCTCCGAACAGCGGAAGCTCAATTTCAACAGATCAGAGTCTCACCAAATCAGAAGTATTTGGCTTCAAGCATAAGTTCTTCATCAGATAAGTCTACTTGTATTGTGGTCAAGCTTGGTCCTAAGCCAGAGGTGGTGCATGTTTTGTCAAGAGCATTTAATTTTGGTGAGTCTGCCACATTGCATCATGGCTTCACATTTCCAACAACTTATTTAAGTTATTTGTTTTTTTTCATGTTCTACGTATGAGACGGTAAACTGCGGATCAATTTCTATGTGCAGTAAGTTAGCTGAGGGTTACAGATTCTAACATATTAATCAAAGACAGAGAGTTTTCTATTTGTTACTGCAATATTCCAATATCAATAAAGTCATATCAACTAATCATTCATTCCTTTGCTGATACTTCAGTAAGACAGTTCCTGAATTTTCAGAATCAGGAGACCTCCCAAAATGACGGATGGGACCCAGATTGGATATCCAGAGTTCCACTCCCATTTCTGACAGATCCTATTTTCTCCGGAGAAGGAATTTGGATGTGATGGGATGTGATTCTATCAGAAAATCAAAACATAACAAGGTCATTTGAAATTAGCACTAATTTTAAACTGACCCCATCTTTGTTTTGCCGGAAGAAAGGCCTTCTCCTGCAGTGTAGGAGTTGCAGATCTCTAGGAAAGTTGTAAATGCCCTTGAGGGCAGATTAAGTTTTTATAGAACAGTCAAGTTATTTTAATGTACAGTCCATTACGAGTCCAAAAGTCTGCCTGTGTATGTAAGAGTTTAAGAAAATTTATTCCAGCAGTTTCAGGAGCTATATGTTGACATTAGAGATCCTTCAAAGTTACACGGCTGCACCAAACATCTCTGTAGGCAATCACATGCCACACCGTTCACAACATTGATTCCCAGTTCCAGAAGTCACTGCCAAGCACAGATCTTGGACATCCATGCAGCTGAAAACAAAATTAGGAAAATCAGTGGTTTACATAACACTCAGTGCTATAGTTATAATAATTATATAGTGTGAAGTTGCCGGTGTTGGACTGGGGTGGACAAATAATTATATAGAACATAGAACTGTAAAGCGCAGGAAGAGGCCCTTCAGCCCACAATGTTCTACTGAACATCATGCCACATTAAACCTTCTGCCTGCCCTTGGTCCATATCCTTCCATTTCTTGCAAATTCATGTGCTTATCGAAAAGTGCCTTAAATGCCCCCATTGGATCTGCCTCCATCACAACCCCTGGCAGCACATTCCAGACTCCTACCACTCTATTAAAAAAAACTTCCCCCTCATGTCAGCTTTGAACTTTCCCCCTCTCACCTTAAATACATGCCCCCCATTTATTAGATGTTTCAACTCTGGGGGGGGGAAAGGTTCTGGTCTTATCTATACATCTCATAATTCTGTAGACTTGTATCATGTCTCCTATCTGCCTGCACTGCTTATTTATGACAGGCTGTTTTCCACAGTTAACATTATTGTCCTGGTGAATTATAAATTCACATTTGTTTGACATTTTAAGGAAGTTATTATAGAATGAGCAATTTTTGATAAATTTGTTAACTTCACAAGGGTTTAAGTACTTGAATAAATTTGAATGTATTGAATGTGTTTTAATGAATGGAAGATTTTTTTTATTTTTATTTTTTAAAATATTGAAGCCGATAATAGATATTTAGGACTTTGCTTTATTTAATCTCAGCATGGCTGCTGAAATCTGAATGGTGGACTGAATGAGTTTATGAAGAGGGGGATGTAAGGGCAAAGAGAGGGCATAAGTTGACACTAAATTGGAATAACGGCATTAGCAACCCAGGGATGGGTGGAAGAGGGCCAATGAACTGTCACTAAACTGATATAGGAGTCATTAGAGGGCATGGGTTGGCACATATAGGCGTAATGGTTGGCAGTGAGTGATGAGGACTGGAAGGCAGCTGAAATAAAAATAACAACAACAGCCGATATGGCCACCTCCAGTCTGTCCAGGACATCTCCATTTCACACATGGTCCATCATTTGGGATACTTTCCCCCAAGCCATGTGTGGCAAGTTGGGAAATTTCCCACTCCCTCTACCCAACTTGTGATAAAAGAACCAAACCAAAATGTTGCTATGAAGATGCAAGCATAATCCTAATTAATTTTGAATGTGCTTAGGCAGTTTCCAGGTTCTGAACAGGTTCCATTCTTGAGTCCATTCACAAGTCGATTTGTATGCAAGTCCGAACACAATGCAGAACAATATGAAATGGCAATTCAAGAACAACAATAAACACTCATATGTTGGATCTTTGGAAATACACTCCTGTAGACTTTGTAAGTCGAAATCCCCTGTACACTGCAACACGTTTTCAAGACTTCTTCCAGTGAAGGTTTTTCAAATGCCTGAAATTAGAGTTAATATAATTGTGAAATAGACCAGCAAAGACATCAGTCTCAACAAACAACGGAGAGAGAAACTGGAAAAGACGTTTGAGATGGAGGTGAAGGTAGACCTGGTGGTTTTATCCAATTTTACTGGGTAAGTGATAGGTTTTGGAGTCAAAGAGAATGTAAGCAAGGGTGAGATGGGGAAGTGGTTAGACATTAGATTGGCTGTTAATTAGATGTGTAAGGAGGTGAGGCTACATGAACTGAGGTTAATGGTTTGCAGTGTTTTGTGGAGGATGAGATTACACAAGAAAAGTTTTTGGACAAGCTGTCTCCAAGTGAAAGTTCAAATCTCAGGTACATCATCCATTGAAGAATCTAATTGAGATTTAAAAGAGAGGAGATTTTGGTGAAGAAGGTAGTTGCTAATCCTTGGTGTAATAAATAATGAGATCTTAAAGAGATGGTAAAGTGCAGGGTACCTGAGGAAGAGGATCTGTTTAAGGAAGGGGAAAGGCTAAGATTGAACTTTGAGTAGATGGCCACAATAAACTGTGGGAAATTGAAAAGGATATTCATTCATCGGCAGTTCTTCGCAGACAATGATGACTCTCTTCCACCTTCAGAATGAGTCTGTAGGTGACTGTACGCTTGGCTTCTGCTTTTTCCCGAAGTCAAGTCTCAAGGCGTTTGATGCCTTCCGAATGGCCCACCTCCAATTTGGGTAGTCTTGGGCCAGTGATTCCCAGGTGCTGTGTGAATGTTGCACTTTGCCTGTGAGATCTTGAGGGTAATACTGAAGCACTGCCTGTGCTCACCTGGGGCTCACCTGCTATCTCAAGACTGGGAGTACAGCACCTGCTTGGGGTGTCTCGTGTCAGTTGTGCAGACAACATGCCAAGTCATCGTAGCCAATCACAGGTAGTCAGTGCCTCGATGTGGGTGTGTTGGCTTGATCAAGGACAGTGGTGTTGGTGTGTCTTTCTTCCCATCAGATTCTCAGAATCTTGTACAGGCTAGTGTTGGTGGTACTGCTGCAGTGCCTTGAGGTCTCTGCTGTAGACAGTCCACATCTCCGAGGATGGTGGGATAGTAGGGTGGGAACTGCCACAGTTCGGTAAACCATGATCTTTGTGTCAGATCTGATCTTGTCATTCTCGAACATCCTTTTCCTCATGCGGTCGAAGGCTGCATTATCACACAAGAGGTGGTGCTGGATCTCTTCATCAATAGCTGCTTTGGCTGACAATGCCAAGCCAGGATGATGGAGGACCTTTGTTTGCAGATGTTTCAGAGTGAGACCTATGTTCTCATATGCCTCTGTATAGGTGCTGACAGTGATCTGGAGTACATCCTCTGAGATTGCACATATACAAGCATCATCTGCATTCTGCAACTCGATGACACTGGTTGGGGTCTTAAACAACAAGTAGCAGTCCATTGCAGTCTTTGTCAGAAGACAGATCAGGCAAGCCAATATGTCAATGCACTTCTTCTCTATTTAGGCCCTTATTTTGAAGAAATGCATTATCACAAGACTGATAAAGGTGTTAGATTTGATGTATGGTTGAAACCGAATACAAGAATTGACAAGTCATTGTGAAGTCAAACCGTGCTGCAGTTTCTGTTAAGCCAGCAATATTGAGGTGCAGTTCCAAACTGAACTGAACCCAGATCCAATGTAGGTGGTGGCCTAGTGGTATTATTGCTAGACTATTAATCCAGAGGTCAGGTATTGTCCCGGGCACCTGGTTTCAAATCCTGCCATGGCAGGTGGTGGAAATTTATTCCAATAAAAAAAATCTGGGATTAAGAGTCTAATAATGAATAATAACCATCTGGTTCACTAATGTCCTTTAGGTAAGCAAATCTGTAATGCTTAACAGTCTGACCAACATGTGACTTCAGACCCACAGCATGCATGGTTTACTCTCAACTGCCCTCTGGCTAATTCGGGATGGGCAATAAAGACCGGCCTGGCCAGTGACGTCCAAATCCCGTGAATGAATTTTTAAAAAATACTTCAATATGTGATGTTACCCTTTTTGAGATTTGAATTTTCATTTGGAGCCAAATCCTCCATATTGTCTTTGCAATTTCATTCTCCACAAAACACCACAAACCCATGACCTCAGGACAACATGTCAGTTCTGAAAACAATCATGGGACCCAAAATATTAATATTGTTTTCTCTCCACTGATGCTGCCAGACCTGCTGAGTTGCTCCAGCAATTTCTGTTATTGTGTTTTAGATCTGTACTACTTGTGCGACATTTTGGGCTTCTGAGATTTGTGATACTGAAATAGATACAGCACCATCGAGTTAAAATATTTCGTTCAGAGTTTTAATATGTACTGACTTTGTAGTGTACGTCGTTGGCTTTAAAATCAGTCAGCAGCATGTTATTTATTACAGAATGGGGTACAGACAATAGCCTGTTTTACACCAATTTAGAAAAACTTCGGTCCCATCAAGTTTTGAAGCTTCTACTTGAAGATGCAGGTGCAACATCTGAGATGGTTTATAAAGAAAATGACCCAAGGTAACATAGGATACAATAAAAAATGCTAATCAGATTTCTGTTATAGACATGAACCTTCATCAGTTTCATTGAGTCCATTTATTGTGTTTTCTCTCTATTCAAAACTTCCAGTATTTGCATGACTTTTTACATAATGCAGCCTATTTGAACAAGTCAATATCTATTATATATTAGAATTCCATTTCCTATAACACTATGTACTGCTGTGTTTGTGGTTCACTAGAACTATCTAAGGTAGACAAAGACCAAATGGGAACAGGAAATGCTTTATTGTATGTACTGTCAGCTCCACAGTCTATTTTAGACTGCCCCTCCAGCTCCCACCTCTGGTCACGTGACCCACACTCTTAAAGGGGCAACAGACACTCTACTACATATATAATACCCCTCTCCCCTTTATTTTAGTACTCCCCTTAACAATATGTGTATTTAATCTTAGCTATAGTGCCTGTATAATAGTTAACATATGTACATCGTCAGGATATCTTCAAAAAAAAGGAGAAAGAAAACAACCTTTCTGTTCTTTACATTGACACAATCAGTCTCTAAGGGGATGGTGGTTCCGGGAAGACCATCTCCTCGTCTCAGGAACCTTTTCCAGTGTAGACTCCTCAGCTCTGATGAAGAGTCATCTGGACTTAAAACATTACCTTGCTCGCTCTCTATGGATGCTGTCTGACCTGCTGTGATCTCCAGCATTGGTTGTTTTCAGTACAGGTTCCAGTATCTGCAGTAATTTGCTCCTTCAGGAAGCTCCTGTTGTTCCATAGGTAAGCCACTCTCTGATTGGCTACTCCCCTGCTATTGTCTCTTGCCTGGGTATTGAGACACATGAGTCGGTCGAGACCAGTTCGGTATTCTGAGGGACTCCACCACCCCATATTGGTTAGGTGTGGCAACCAGCTGGTCAACATGATCTCATTACAGCACTGGGCTGCTTAAGTCCAACATGTTGACTTCTTGTGACCACTCTTGCCACATCGGCAGCATTCAACAGTTGGTACTACACTCTGCAGAGTATGCATTATTTTATGAACCCAGACATCACAACTCAACTGGTTAGCTTTGCTGGCAGCCAACTCCATTGAGGTAGCAATTTTGAAAGCTGTCCTGAAATCCAGATGTCTCCTTACTAATTGCTTCCTTGGATGGCTTTGTGTCAGAGGCCACAAATCAAACAGTTGTGTAAGGCATCTTGGAAGAACCCTCCAAATTCACAATGTTCTGCTAACCACTTTAAGGTTGGTGATAGACTGTCCTTCCCATTTATAAAAACATAAGGTTTGCGATCATCAGTGGCTTTGGTGCAAAATACCTCCCCAACACTTTGAATAGTTCCTGATATGTCTTCTCTGCAAGTTTCTCTGGTTGCACAAGACTCCGTAGAATCATGAGGGTTTTTTTTTTCCCGACAGTACTCAAGAAAACCGGTGCCAATGTGTCTTCAACTACTTTTTTGCCTTGACATAGGTATCAAAACATTCCATGTACAGAGTCCAAAATGTTCTGTCTTCATCAAACGGTCCCATGGCTCTAAATTGGCCTGCCATTTTGTTTCCGGCCACTCAAGTCTACTAGCTGTTTGTAGCCTGAGTCCCCTAGGTGAACACTTTGCATTGGCCATTCTCTTGCAGATTGTGTTAGCATAATGTTCTTCCCTGGCATTGGCTGCAGCCCAAGTCTCATCACAACAGCTGCTCTTCAGCGTGTACTTGGTGTTGACCACAGCCCAAGTCTCCTCATGACCGCTTCCCTTGAGTTACCCCTACTATCTCGTGCCATTTTCACAGTCAGGGCAATGTCTTTCCTACCGACAAAACAAAATGGGGTTCTCACACAGTTTATGGCCCAATCTAATTCTCACAGCCATTTGTTGTGTTTGTGGTTCACTAGAACCATAAATAGAACACAAGATAGGCGATGGGTAAAGTAGAACAGGGATTACTTTGCTGTGGTCCTCTCAACTCCACAGTCAGTTTTAGCCCTTTTAGCTTCTGCCTACAGGCCACATGACTGGGTGCCCTGAGGGGGCAACACATACCCAATTATATACATAACATGAATTAATCCAATCTCAACAGAATAACCAGCAAATTATTTTAAGCGTTCCTTCTGCTCTTTGTGTTGATGTTTCTAGGTTTTTTGTCGAACTGGCTAGCACCAAGGATGGGAGGTTTATCACTATCAATAGTAACAGCAAGAATAGCTCAGAGGTCTGGTTATTTGATCGGATGTATCCACAAAATAACCCCAGGATTGTGCAAGAACGGGTCTCTGGTGTAGTATATCTTGTGGAACACCAGAGAAATCAGCTATATATTCTGACAAATTATGGTGCGACAGAAGAATACAGAGTAAGTTTTAAAGAAATGTAAGCTACAGATCAATAACTATCAACTTACTGTTAAAAATCACACAACACCAGGTTATAATCCAATAGGTTTATTTGGAAGCACTAGCTTTCATAGTGCTGCTTCATCAGGTGGTTGTGGAGAATAAGAATGTAAGACACAGAATTTATAGCAAAGGTTTACAGTGTGATGTAACTGAAATTATATATTAAAAAAGACTTGGATTGTTTGTTAAGTCTCTCATCTTTTAGAATGACCATGTTGGTTTCAGTTCTTTCACAGGTAAATCACAAAACATTTTTTTTAGAAGTTACGTTCTCAAGTGAATTAGATTAGATTACATTACATTACATTACAGTGTGGAAACAGGCCCTTCGGCCCAACAAGTCCACACTGACCCGCCGAAGCGCAACCCACCCATACCCCTACATTTACCCTTTACCTAACACTACGGGCAATTTAGCATGGCCAATTCACCTGACCTGCACATCTTTGGACTGTGGGAGGAAACCGGAGCACCTGGAGGAAACCCAGGCAGACACGGGAAGAACGTGCAAACTCCACACAGTCAGTCGCCTGAGGTGGGAATTGAACCCGGGTCTCTAGCGCTGCAAGGTAGCAGTGCTAACCACTGTGCCACCGTGCCGTCCACTTTAACAATTGGTGTTATGTCAGCCCAGATAATGCATTCAAGGTGTGAGCTGCCCTGTGTGAGACTGTCTGTCCATGCCACAATGGTCAGACTGATTCTAATCTAAAAAATTGATTTACAGAATTTTACATGGATTCATGCAGTTTTTAAGCAAAGTAAAATGTAATTCTGCAAGTACAAGTTCACCCCACATGCATATATGTGTATGTGTGCATGTGTGTTCGGGGAGGGTGGAGTATGAGTGTCTGTGAGAGAGTGTGTGTGAGTGTAAAGGGGTAAAGTCTGTGAGAGGGTGTGAGCATATGAGAGAAGGTCTGCGTGAGTGTGTGTGTGTATAGTGCAATGGGATCACCTGTAGTGTGACATGAATCCAAGGTCCCAGTTGAGGCCATACGTTTGGGTACCGAACTTGGCTATCAGCCTCTGCTTGGCCACTTTTCGTTGTTGCCTGTCCCGAAGTCCGCCTTGTAGGACGGTCACCCGAAGGTCCAAGGTTGAATGTCCCAGACTGCTGAAGTGTTCTCGGACTGGGAGGAAACACTCCTGTGTGTTGATTGTTGCGTGGTGTCCATTCATCCGTTGCCGTAGCCTCTGCTTGGTCTCGCCAATGATCCGTTTTTTTAGATTAGAAATCAATCTGACCATTGTGGCACAGACAGCATCACACAGGGCAGCTCGCACCTTCAATACATTACCTGGGTCGACATGACACCAACTGTTAAAGTCAAGATTAGAGTGGTGCTGGAAATGCACAGCAGGTCAGGCAGCATCTGAGGAGCAGGAAAATCGACGTTTCAGGCAAAAGCCCTTCATCAGCACCTGCAGTACCCACTTCTACCTGCCTGACCAATTGTTAAAGTTCGCTTGAGAACGAAACTTTTTAAAAAGCCTTTGTGATTTACATATGAAAGAACTGAAACCAACATGGTCATTCTAAAAGATGAGAGACTTAACAAACAATCCGGGTCTTTTTCAACATATAATTTCTCATAATATATCATATCACACTGTAAACTTTTGCTATAAATTCTGTGTCTTACAATCTTATTCTCCACAACCACCTGATGAAGGAGCAGTGCTCCGAAAGCTAGTGCTTCTAACTAAATGTGTTGGACTATAACCTGGTGTTGTGTGATTTTTAACTTTGTACACCCCAGTCCAACACCGGCATCTCCAAATCATAATTTATGACTTGTGATTAAAGGGTGACTTCACACCATGTTGGTCTGCTGTTAATCAATATTGGTCTGCACACATCTGGATTGAATGAATTCTGTTCCCAATTTCAATTATAGTATTTTACAGAATAGAGCTGTCATTGGTGAAAGCCCTCATACGAATCACCTGACAACTCAGTTGAGTAAATTAGTTCAGCTGAAGATTGCTCTCACACCTCCTCCCACCCCGCCCCCTGTAAAAACGCCATCCCATTCTCCCAATTCCTTCGTCTCCGCCGCATCTGCTCCCAGGAGGACCAGTTCAAAATACGCACAACACAGACGGCCTCCTTCTTCAAGGACCGCAATTTCCCCCCTGACGTGATCGACGATGCCCTCCACCGCATCTCCTCCACTTCCCGCTCCTCCGCCCTTGAGCCCCGCCCCTCCAACCGCCACCAGGACAGAACCCCACTGGTCCTCACCTACCACCCCACCAATCTCCATGTACAGCGCATCATCCGCCGTCACTTCCGCCACCTCCAAACGGACCCCACCACCAAGGATATATTTCCCTCCCCTCCCCTATCAGCTTTCCGTAGAGACCACTCCCTCCGCGACTCCCTTGTCAGATCCACACCCCCCACCGACCCAACCTCCACTCCCGGCACCTTCCCTTGCAACCGCAGGAGGTGCAACACTTGCGCCCACACCTCCCCCCTCACTTCTCTCCAAGGCCCCAAGGGAAACTTCCATATCCGCCACAGATTCACCTGCACCTCCACCCACATCATCTACTGCATCCGCTGCAGCCGGTGTGGCCTCCTCTATATTGGGGAGACAGGCAGCCTACTTGCGGAGCGATTCAGAGAGCACCTCTGGGCCACCCGGACGAACCAACCCAACCTCCACCCTACTCCGACCTATCACCCTCACCTTGACCTCTTTCCACCTATCACATTTCCAACGCCCCTCCTCCAAGTCCCTCCTCCCTACCTTTTAGCTTCTCCTGCTGAACACTCTCTGCTCATTCCTGAAGAAGGGCATGTGCCCGAAACGTCGAGTCTTCTGTTCCCTAGATGCTGCCTGACCTGCTGTGCTGTTCCAGCAATAAAGTTTCAGCTTTGATCTCCAGCGTCTGCAGACCTCACTTTCTCCTCGAGGAATACAGAAGGAGAATGGGGGAATTAAGTAAACTCCTATCAATGGAATAAAATGACAAACAAAAAACACCGTGAGCTGCATGGTGGCACAGTGGTTAGCGCTGCTGCCTCACTGCGCCAGGGACCTGGGTTCAATTCCCGCCTCAGATGACTGACTGTGTGGAGTTTGCACATTCTCCCCGTGTCTGCGTGGGTTTCCTCTGGGTGCTCCGGTTTCCTCCCACAGTCCAAAGATGTGCAGGTAAGTTGAATTGGCCATGCTAAATTGCCTGTAGTGTTAGGTAGGGGTAAATGTAGGGGTATGGGTGGGTTGCGGATCGGTGTGGACTTGTTGGGCCGACGGGCCTGTTTCCACACTGTAATGTAATCTAATCTAAAAGTAAATCTTTAAAGAAACAAATTTCTTCTAAAATATTTGTTGACTTTATTAAAGAGGTTAAGATTATTTATTGTGCTCCTGTCAGAGCTTAGTGCCATTTGGCCCATAAGGGCATGTTAGTTCTCTGTACAGTAACCAACTGATCCAATTTCCCTGCTCCATCTTTGACTTGAGAAAACATCAGGTCTTTGAACATTTACAGCACATACTTTTCTGACCAATGGCTTACATAATGACAAAGCATGTGCAACCTGCACAGAAATTCCTAAATTGTACCTTCTCTTCTAGCACTAGTGGATATTGTTATGACAATGCTTTATATTTTATATCAGAGCACTTTCCAAGGATTGTGGAAAAAGGTGTATATTTCAAATTTTGTAGACATGCCTGGAGTGCTTCTTGAAAAGAGGCCACCGAAAGCTTCTTTTTAATGGCAGTCCTCTGGAGCAGATGAGCAGGCTTTCTAGCTCAAAGATAGGAACACTACCACTGCACCACAGGACCCCTCAAGTCTATTACAAGCAAGCTAAGGTGGAGGGAAGTCAGCTGTGAACACTTTGCTCATCTGATCTATTATTGACACCTATTTGTTCTACTTGAAAGTGTTTGAAAGATCATCTCAAGTTTGTAATTCCTGAACAAGCTATGTCTGCCAGACTTCAGATACAACTGAGCATAATTAGTGACTTGACCACACATTTCAGAGCAATGCACTAAACAACATCCTATGATTCATCCTTTATGCTTTAAAGAATTAGCTATTAGCCAAAGTGATGTCTTTTCAGAAAGCCGATTTTCTGCAGAGAAATATGTATTTTCCTGTAGAGAGTGTGTATGTGTGTATTTGTTTGTGTTTTGGGGATTTTAAAAAATCTATTTTTTATTGAAAAATAGATTTTTTTTTTAGTATTACAAGTACAAAACAATATAATTCAAAACAGCACAAAAAAAACCCCAACCTCTCATGTACAAATGTATAAACATATATAGAAAAATATAGAATTTTTAAAAACCCCAAACTGGCTATTTAACTAAATAACCAGCAATAAACCAATAAATAGTAATAACTCAGCCCAGCCAAACAAAACGCTCATATGTTCGCAGTTCCTCCTCCCTGGATATTGGACTCTTAATACACAATCGTTATGGCTGTATAAAAGCCCTTGTGTGGTAGATAAATCTGTGACAATTTATTCCAAAAAGGGCTGCCATGTATTATAAAAATTCTCAGTTTTGAGGTGTACCATATTTGTCCAGAGAAAATCCAGGGTAATATGCTCCATAACAATCTTGCGCCAACCCGACATGCCTGGGGGGTTTTCGGATATCCAATCGAGCAAAACATTTTTTCTTGCACAGAACATGAGAATATTGAAGAGTTTTTTTTCTTATGTGCGTCTGCAGGAAATACAGTGGGCAGGCCCAAAAGGGGAGAGATAGGGTCCTTCTTCACCTTTACACCCAAAATCCTTCCATTGCGCCCGCTATAGCACTCCGATATGTTTGAAGCCTATCGCAAGACCAAAGACAATGGGTAAAAGTGCTCGTGCAGACCTTGTATTTGGGACATGCTGAAGATACCCAAATATCCTCCCATTCTTCTGAGGAGACTTCAACACTTAGCTCTCTCTCCCACATCCTGCAGAGTTGATCAAATTCATCTGAGGGGGCACCCCCCCCTCTATGTCAGATTTGCAGGGATCAGTCAAAAGTGTGTTTTTTCTTTTGAATAAAATCCCTAACTTGAACAAAACAAAAGAGATCTCTATTAGATAACTCGTACTTCCGTACTAACGGATCGAAGGAATTGCTACGTCCCCCTCAAATAAATTGCCCATGTAAGACACACCCCTAGCTGCACAACGTTTAAATCCTCTCCGATCAATCATCTCCGGTTGAAAACCCGGCATACCCACTAAAGGTGTGAACAAAGATGTTTTGCCAATATTGCCTTCCATCTGCCGAATTGCCCTCCATGCTTTAACAGTATTGATGACTATTGGGTTATGGTATTATTCCCTAACTGTCCTCATTTTGTCCAAAAACAGCAAACTGGTAAGGGGCACCTTGCCTGGAAGGCATCGATATCTAACCATATTGAAAGAGGATCCCCACAAACCCAATCACTCGCATAGGTCAAAAATGAGCTTAATTGGTAATTTTTAATGTCTGGAAGGTCTATTTCCCCCCTAATCTGTGAGGCAGTTGCATTTTGGCTAATTTAATGAGGGGCCGTTTACGATGCCAAATAAAGGAGCTGAACCACCTGTTCAGCCTCCTGAGTATTTGCTTATTGAAAATCAGGGGGAGCATCCGTATAGGGTATCGCAAACAAGGGAGAATATTCATATTAAGCGCTATCCGACCCAACTACGAGACTGAAAGTGCCTCCCATCTTTGAAGATCTTGTTTAATTTTTTCCAAATAATTGGATAAAATTGGCTTTGAACAGCCGATCCAGAACTGGAGTAATGAATATGCCCAAATACACAAAACTCCCCTGTGACCATCTAAATGGGAATCTATAGTCGCTCTTCTTCGTGAGGCATAGCCTCTGATTTCGCGAAATTAATCTTGTACCCCAAAAAAGCAGCAAACGCACAAATGCGTTGTATCAGGCGAGGCACTGAAACTGCTGGGGTCAAAAAAATTAGGACATCATCTGCATACAATAAAATCTTATGTAATTTTGACCCCACTTTTGGAGCTGGTATATTGGGATCCACACGAATAGCCTCCACCAATAGTTCAATTACCAACGTAAAAAACAATGGTAAAAGGGGACAGCCCTGCTGGCTGCCCCTAAAAAATATTAAAATTGCTTTGATCGTACTCCATTGGTGGTAACCGCTGCGAGAGGGCCACCATAGAGAACCTTTACCCATCTCATGAAGACTTCGCCCAAACCAAACTGCTCTATAGAAAAGATACGGCCACTCAACTGGGTCAAGTGCCTTCTCTGCATCTAGAGAAATCGCCAATCCCTGTATTGACTGCTGTTGGCTTGCTTGAATTACATTAAGCAGCCTCATAACAGTTTTGGAGGATCTGCGACCCTTTATAAAGCCCACCTGATCCTCTTTAATAATAGAAGGTAACACGGTCTCCAGCCTTAACGCAACAGTCTTAGAGAGATTTCGTGAACTCGTTCACCAGGGCCTGGAAAGTAACCGACTTCGAGAATACTGCAGGCTGAACTACAGTCCCAGTCTCTGATGCTCCTCCTCCCTTTTTCAGCATCTCTGGACAGCTAGAAACATAGGTAAGTTAATTTTTAGAAGTTTCTTGAGACTCCACGATTTTTTCAGAGTCCCAAGATATCGCGATGGCCTGGGTTGGGCGGGTTAAAGGTTCGTCCAGCTTGTGCTGCAATGCAGAGCTCTGCAGTGAGATCTTCTCAGGTGGCCACCATCTTGGATCCCCCGTGTTTTGGGGATTTTTAAATGGACTGTATTTATACTTATTTAATACTGAACTTGTGTGATAACCAAATATTGTATCTTTAATAAGTTTTGTTTTGACAGTCCCATAATTGTGTTTATTAAGGAACCTGATTAGCAGATCTTTTTTGCTTAAAACCTGATATTGATAAGTGTTGATTATCTTGGTAACTGGAGAAACTATATTTTTATTTTATGTTGCAACTCTCAGAAGAATGGGAGTAGAATAATGGTGCTCCAGCTTCAATCGTAACAATAAAACAGTTAGGTTGTTGAGCGAATTCTTGCAAAGCACTAGATTCTTTGAATTTTTTTTTTAGCTGATGAAAGCACCAATTTCTTCCCCTGGCATGAAGAGCTGGCAGACTGTTTATGAAGTAAAAGAGAGAACAAAATTACTTGATATGGAACTGTTCAAGGATCACTGCATTATGATATTGAAGTACTCCGATCACTTATATCTGCATGTGTTTTCCCTTGATGAGCCGAGAACTGTTAAGTGCATCCAGGTACGTGGGGAATTCCCAGTATTTTTGACCCATTATGTTATTGTGCTGTGCACAACACTTACTCTTCAGTAGTGAGAACTTGTTAGTGAACTGTAAGGGCTTCAATGTGGCTAGCAAGTGTGAAATAAATATGTAGTTGTAACAAATTCTGAAGCATGGTGGTGTTCGTCAGCAATTTGTTTTTTAAATTACTTATTCTTGTTTTTGCAGCTTCCTCTCGTCACTAAGTGGGATTCTCAGGGATGAAATCCTAAAATAATGGCCAGTAATTACTGACCTAATGGGATCATTTGTCTGAAAACTGATATTTCTGCTAATTTCTTAATGAGTGGTTGCTGACAAAGGGAAAAAGCATTTTCAGTATCTTTGTGCAAAATACCATGCATGGCAATTGCTACAAAATGTAGTAATGACAAAAAAAGTGTATCTAGAAATTGTCTAGAAAATCACAGCCAGTATTTCAGTCTGGAAGGTGTGTGAAAGGGCAAAGGAATTTGAGTGTCCAAGCTCCTTGGGAGATTTGGCATTGTAACTTGATGAGACCAAAGCAAAATCTGATGGAGTTGGCAGTTTATCTGTGGAGGAATAAAATATAAAAATCATGGGGTAGTGATTACCCTGTATAAACATCTAATTCAATGGTATGGTATTATTTGTCCTATTGACTTCTGCAATAAAGAATTTTGAATCTTTAGAGATAATGTAGTTACATTATGGTGTTGCCTGATACGAACAAATATAAATAACAATAAAGACTTGGAAAATTGGTGCCATTTTCACTAGTTCAATGCTAATGATGACAATATGATAGAAATTTTATAAGTTCAAGAAATGATTGATTGAACAAAACAGATAAAAGTAGAAGGCTGTCAGTTGTTAAAGAATCCAAAACCAGGAGTCACAGGTTTAAAATTAAACTCAAGCAATTTAGAATTGAGAGCAAGAGTAATGTAGAGTTTTTGTGAGGTTCTTAAATCACTTTTGAGGTTAATGGTAGAGATTACTTAAGATTAGTCAGGTGGGTGAAGGATAAGCAGCTAAAAGGATACAAAAATATATTAAAG
This sequence comes from Chiloscyllium plagiosum, assembly GCF_004010195.1. NCBI lineage: Eukaryota > Metazoa > Chordata > Chondrichthyes > Orectolobiformes > Hemiscylliidae > Chiloscyllium > Chiloscyllium plagiosum. The sequence goes on along the minus strand of NC_057718.1, from coordinate 30,293,691 downwards.
TTGATTGGGAATATTTGTTCAAGTAAGTGATAAATTTGAAAATAGACTTGACAATGGCTGGGATTTTCTAGTTCTTTCTGTGTGGCTTAGCATTACAGCTGATGTTTTCACAAATGTTTAAATTTCATTTACATTATAGGTTATATGCATGATAGTTAAAATCTAATTAATTTATTTTTAAAGTTATTTCTCTTAAAGGAAAAATACAGGATATATCCATATTCGTATCAATTCCTGAGCTAATGGCATTTGTTTCTTGGTTGCCACAACTATTCTGCCTCATTACTAATGCTGTGAACCATGTTGCAATCTCTTGAGCAATATCTGCTAAGGGACATCTGAATCTGTATCAAAACTTCAAACCAGATGACTTTTGTGGCATGAATTGTATGACTTGGTCTGATGTTATTTACACCAAATAGAAAAAATGTTGATTAATTACAATAATGTTAATATCAGAACCAGCTGATGCAAAGGAGTCAAATTATTTTGTTACTTGGTGCAAAACATTATGTTAGGACCAACCTTGGGAGGAGTAGTTGCATTTAAACAATACCTTTTATTTCATTAGCTCCCATCTTGGGCCTGTGTCATTGAGTCTGAGGATAATCTAAAGTATGAGACAAACAAGTTTTCCTTTCGACTGTCCTCTCCAGTACAGCCACCAATGAGGCTTCTGTATTCAATAGAAGATAATGAGCTCCATATTCAAGAAAATGGATTTAAAACAACAAATATAAGGGACTATAAAGTGACTTACTTAAAAGCACCAAGCATGGTAAGATGTGATGTAATAGTTATTTATTGGACTTAACTGTCAATTTGAAAGTTTGGAATTTAGCCTTTTCTTTAAGTTGAAAATTAGCTTCTCGGGATCTGTGTTCAGGTTCATTCCCCAACAGACTGTATGGACAGCAAATGCCTCCATTTTCCATGCACAGAAGTCTGCATCAGCAAAACACCAGCCTCATCATATTATTACTGATCTTGGACTAACTCTGAACACACTTTCACTTCACTCTGCTTTGGTGTTCATTGACACTTTACATTATGGTGGTCCTAATAGGTTACTCTGCGTGAGGAGTCACACATCCATATCACATGCATCTGTACAGGGTTATAATGCAGCTGAATTTAGTAACAGGAAAGAGTTCCACTTGATCTATGCCAACTAATCAGTGATCATAGCCTCTTCAATTTAAAGGTCAATGGCATGTATCCTGAAAGATGAAAAGATGTCTGTATTCTTGATAACTCTTAACTGCCTGGCCCAAATAATTAATTTGCACTTGACTTTGAGAATATTCCAAAATATGCTGAATTGTCGCAGAGATGGGATGTGGGGCTAGTAGGTTGTGTTGATTCTATTATTGGAATGTTTTTTCACAGAGGGCAAACTACAGTTTTGGTTGTGTGTAGAATGCAGTAGAGTTGGGAGAGACAAAGAAGATCAATGTCAGACTTGCACATAACTGGAGAAAGTATTAACATTATTATTCACTTCTTGGAAACTAGTTTGAGGCTCAAGCTCAATTTGGAATTCATAAGAGGTGAGGCTGGATTATTTACCAATTTCATATTTTGGAAGAAATGACACAGGACCATGAGGTACAAAGCAATTAGGATTATTGAATAACAGATCATATTTAATACTCAACATAATGTTCTGAGGCTTATTAACTAATCCAGACTCTGCTGAAAATTATACTGGAAGTCAGTTTATGGTTACCAGTGTGATATACTTGCATCTGCTACAAATTAATACAATTTTATACTAGAGCCTGGTTTCATGTTGGCAAAACAAATTCGTACCTATTTTGCACCATTTTAAAAGAGATCACGGAAACTGTCAAATTCTGCTCCATTCCCATTAAAACATCCTGACCAAGCAAGAGTTTTCCTCCCTGACCTGAAAGTTAAGATCGACAGTTACCTTCTACTGCTGCTGCATCTCCATACCAACAATGACCAAATTAATTGGCACCCTTTCTTCATGCTACAAAAGAATGAGTGTTCCTTTTTTCGAGTCCGCTTATTTCATCATTGTTTGGTTGAGTGCAGAATGCAAAGCTTTCACTTCTTGTTTCCTTTAGCAATGTTTACAAACGATGGTGTTAAGTTAATAGTGCTTGATTTGTTTAATTCTTTTTATATGCAATTCATTTGCTTTTTAAAAAAAAATATGTAGAATCTTGTGTCAGTTAATCACAAAGAGATTTGGCTTAAACTTTAATGATCTATAACAAGATAATACTATACACAATACATGTAAGGAAACCTAGGCTATTTTATGATAATCACAAGGTAAAAGTATTGGGCATTATTAAGGATAAGACCATAAGACATAGGAGCGGAAGTAAGGCCATTCGGCCCATCGGGTCTACTCCGCCATTCAATCATGGCTGATGGGCATTTCAACTCCACTTACCCGCATTCTCCCTGTAGCCCTTAATTCCTTGTGACATCAAGAATTTATCAATTTCTGCCTTGAAGACATTTAGCGTCCCAGCCTCCACTGCACTGTGGCAATGAATTCCACAGGCCCACCACTTTCTGGCTGAAGAAATGTCTCCGCATTTCTGTTCTGAATTTACCCCCTCTAATTCTAAGGCTGTGTCCATGGGTCCTAGTCTCCTTGCCTAACGGAAACAACTTCCTAGTGTCCACCCTTTCCAAGCCATGTATTATCTTGTAAATGAGGTGGTATCTATTGAGTCATGCTTCCTCTTTATAAGAAACAAAAAACATAATCAACAACACCCTCACAGGCATAAAGCTCACCAAGGAGGAAGAAACCGACAACAAACTCGCATTCTTGGACATCACAGTCGAAAGAAAGGACAACGGAGAACTACAAACCTGCGTATACAGAAAACCGACAAACACTGACCAAATACTTAACTACACCAGCAACCATCCCAACACACACAAACAAAGCTGTATCAGAACACTATTCC
>NC_057718.1:30262044-30290526 GCF_004010195.1 Chiloscyllium plagiosum | reverse complement strand
TAGGACAAACAGGAAGAAAGTTAGCCACCAGGATACATGAATACCAGCTAGCCACAAAAAGACATGACCCTCTCCCTCGTAGCCCTACACATGGATGAAAAAACCACCATTTCGACTGGGACAACACATCTATCCTGGGACAGGCTAAGCAAAGCCATGTCAGAGAATTCCTAGAGGCCTGGCACTCCAACCACAATGCCATAAACAAACACATAGATCTAGATGTCATCTATCAACCCCTTGGAAAACGAACAGGAAATGACATCACCACAAAACCCCAGGAACCCCATCCAGGAGAAAGATATAAATAGAAAGCAGGAGACAACAGCTTTGCTTTACTTGGAGGTCGGCACTGATGATGTTACCTAACCAGGTAATGAAACATCTGGATATCAAACCTACAGCTCAGCGAGCAAACCTACACCCTAAATACATAACAATTAAATGTTTGAGAACTAAAAGACGGGTGAGAGATAGGGCACGCTTGATCACAGAGATGAATTCACGGTGTCAGGTCAAAATTGGTACTGAGCTATGAGCTGTTAGGAGAAAGAAATCTAATAAGCATGATAATAGGAGCAGGTTGGATAAGAATATGTAGCATTACAGGACTAATGTGGTAAATTTAATTGTAGAAGTAGATTTCATGAAATATTCATCATTCTTATATTTTAATGAGACAGTAATGTAGAGAAAAATATTTGAGAATGTGACCTGTAACATTTATTTACATTGTTATTTGTATTTCAGGATGGCACTTTGGTACCAATCACGGTTTTTCATAAAACACCATTCAATAAAATGAACAAAAAACCTTTGCTAGCCCATGTGTATGGAGCTTATGGCATCGACTTGAATGTTGACTTTAAACCAGAACAGATGGTGCTATTGGAAGATGGTTGGATTTTAGCATATTGTCATGTTAGGTACTGTCTCCCTGCTTCATTTTATCAATTTAAGGTGTTGCCTATCAGTGTGTCAAATTATGTTTCTGGTTAAGGTTGTTGTTTAATTTTACAATTCCTTGTTTGAGGTTTCAGAAAGGTAAGTTGCTTTGTGTTTAATGTCACTTATAGGTTTGGTTTTATTTGTGGATATTTCTTCTGAAACTGATTTTCGTTTCTCAGAAAATGAAATATTTCTAATTTTATAATCAGCAAACCTGTAAGAAAGGATTGCCTCCACAGTCTGAGGCTAAATCTGAGCAATATTTTTGTAAAGACAATAATGCTTCCTTGCAGAGGATTGAGTTTAACCTTTTGATTACCTTCTCTTATATTTTTGTATCAGCTTATTTTCCATTTTTCTCTTTCTGTTTAAGAACAGAAAATGATTCACTATTATGGACATGTCTACTAACATTGTAAGGCTGAATATTGGAGGAACAGTTAAAGTAACAATTACCATCAGTGAGGGTAATGTTGTTGGAGAGAGATTTTAAAGAGGAGTCTTTCAGCACAAATGGATCTTTGTGGAATGAACTGCCAGAGGAAGTGTTAGATATGGATATAATTGCAACATTTAAAAGACATTTGAGTAGGAATGGTTTAGAGGGATAGAAGCCAAAAGCAGGCAAATGGGACTAGCTTAGTTTGGGAAACCTGATCAACAGGGATGAATTGGACTGAAGGGTCTGTTTCCATGATGTATGACTCTTTATTTGGAGCTCCTCACAAACACACTTTTGAGGAGGTCTCTGGAGCAGATTAACTCTCCCAACAAAGTACAGGATATTTATATACTCCACATTACAATGATTGCATGCAACATTGATCTCAGTGCTTGCCACATCCCCTTGGACCATTATGCTCCTCCCCAGCAGGATTGTGTGGGTGTTGTTCATTAACTTGTGAAGCTGTGATTATTTATTTTCCTGAGGCCATAATGACCAATGGTTCCCAATGGCCCTTTTACAATGCTATCTGTTTCTGTGTTTGTTATCTGTTTGTACTATTTGTTATATGTTGTCCAGTCCTTGGTATTTACACTATTTGTCATTCAGTCCCCCTTGTTGGCAGGATGAGGGCTTCTCTCTATGTGTACAGCCATTTGTCTAAAGGAATTCAGCTCAATTCCTTAACATTAGTTTGTTAATTGCATTTCTAATTGCAATATACCTCCATGTATAATATACCATTGCAGTTACCTAAAATGTCTTTGATTATGGTGGGTTCAAACCTTCCCTTCTACACTTTACTAAAGAACAAACTTTTGGCCTCGTTGTTACTAGGGGCTTATCTAGGTTTTTCAAGGATATTCCTTATTAGGACTACTTCAATGCCCAGTGTTGACTGTCTGGGGAATCTAATTTAGATTTCTGTAATGTTTAATACACTAAAGTTATAGTTGCTACAGTTATTGTACAATTATATGTGTATAATTACCTAGAGAGTCTTAATTAATGTTAGTCCAGTTTCTCCCTTTTCTATCTATACTAAATAACAAGCTCCATCTGAGCTTCCATTAACAGAAATGTCTGTTCTCTACGTTCCCACTCTTTCCCACTAAGATTTCTATGAGGCACTTATTTATCTTATCTGGTTGACATGTATATGAAGGCCACAATTCTGACTGTGGAAACTGCTATGTCCAACTAATAATTTTCTTCAGCCATCTTATGTTAGCTAAAACCATAGTCAGCCATTTCATGTTACCTTCAGCCATGGGCAGCTCCAACAACATACAACTCCTTATAGGAAGCTGTATTTTACTTTTGATATGTTACACAAAGCAGATCCTATTTTAAATCAGAAATAACTAATCATACCTTATGAATAATGGCCACAAGTGTGCAAGTGAACAGCTTAAAAAAAGTTTTTTTTTTATCACGTACACATACATAAAACCTCTAACTTTATCTCAGACTTGATAGAGGCTGAGGCAAGAAAGTTGGATCATAGCTCACAATATGGAGTTCTGGGAGGAATGTAGGAGTAGACGTACACCATTCAGCCCGTCAAGCTTGCTGTGCCATTCAGTCTGATCATGGCTGATTAAATACTTCAGTGCCTTTTATGCACACGATCCCTATAACCCTTTACACCTTGTAATTAGATAAGGGATAGCCGAATGAGGCCCAAATGGCCATTTTTGATTTTCAGACTCCACAATATGAATGAATAAAATGTTTTAAAACTTAACTGATCAGGCCTTTTCTTTCCCCAATTACTCTTGCTTGCTTCATCTGACAAGGAGATCACTATATCCACTGGTTAATTAGTAGTTAAGTGACACCACTAAATTGTCCAGCTATCTTGGTTGAAGTAGCACTTCTGTTATTTCCATTGAATGTTTTTCTCACCTGCACAGAAGACTGGTTTGAAATGGAAACCTGTAGAAAGGGAGCAGGCGGTCTAAGTTTTCAGATCTCTCAGGAGATTTCTAATTGCACTGGGAAGCAGAGGTAAAAATAATCCTAATGTCCCTCCCTCAGTTCAGTTTTTTTTTAGAAAAAGCAGCGGTTTGTCTGAATGATTCACCTGACATCAATCCATTCTTATAATTTTTAAGACTACATCACAATCATGGAACAGACTTAGGGACACCGAGACTAATTATCGTCCTCCAACATGGTCGTAAGTGCAGTTAGCTGGCTAAACATATTCAGCCTCTATGGCCTTCACTGTTTTCATGGCTGAGGCATTATAGATACCAAACGAAAGCTTGCTTCCAGTTTGTGATGTATCGCTAGTAGGAGTAAAGCAAAGGTTGAGAAAAAATCGCATATGTCTAGACCACCAGACCTTTTCAGGTCATGGTGCTTTATCCTTTCTTAACTTCTCGATCGCCTCAACGTATCTGATGAGAGTCTTCATAGTATTTCTCTTCCATTTTTCTGTTCTTGCTTCATTTCACTTAGGCATTAATCTGTTGTGATTTAATGGGCATATCAGCAGCTTTTGTTGTCTCTATGTCACCTCCAGAACTCCTCCTTTAATTTTTATTCATTCATAGTATGTGGAAATTGCTGAGCTAGAATTTTTGCCCCTCCCAAGTTGCTCAGAGAGTCATACTCCAGAGTCACATGTTAGCCAGATCAGGTAAGGACAGCAAATTTCCATCCCTAAAGGATACTAATGAACCAGATGTATTTTTATGGTAATCAACATTGACAACTGTTAGGCCAGATCTTTATTTCATATTTTATTGGATTCAAGCTTTACCGTCTGACATGATGGAATTTGAACCAATACCAACAAAACATTTTCCTGGAGTTCTGAATTACTAGTCCAGTGACATTCAACTACACCATTACCTCCCCTAAATGTTCTTCATTTTCAACTTGCAACATCTTAGCAATCCCATCCAAAAAAAAAGCATGCAGTCAGCTTCCAGAGATAGACTAATGACATGCAGCTCTGGTTGTCCAACCTCTCTCAAATCCGTTACTGCCCCTACTTTTGGACTGCCTGTCAGATATCCAGTCTTGGATACCTTATAATTTCAAGTCAAGAAACAAATGATTTAACAAAAAACTGCCATTACTTCTGGATGTCCCAAAATGCTTCATTGCCAAATATGTAGTTTTGAAGTGAAGTCATTGTTGTACAGTGAGCAAACATGGCAGCTAAGATCCTGCAACACGATGAATCTCCAATTATTTTATTTGTCTTTGTTAAGATATAATTGTGGGCCAGACTTATAACAAAATGTTGTCACTTTTCTGCAAAACAATTTGACAGCCTCTGGCTTGAGTATGCATACAAGTGAGTTTAGACTTCTTTGCTTCAATTAACCCTTCCGTGGCTCTAACCAAACTCCTCCAGCCTGGAACTTTCAAGCTCAAACCTTGTACTGCAGTAACCTACTTCTAAATATTTTGAGCTAACTCCTTGCTCCAGGAAAACTGTTTCCTTGTTCCAACTTTATCCAGGATGTCTGCAAACTGTAACCAAAAGATTTCCAAGCTCTGCTTGTTCCCCAAAAGCAAAGAAAATCTTGGATCCTTATAAATAAAAACAAGCTAATGCTCCTCAGTGTTTATTCTGTCCATTGTAAACTTTTCTCAATTTAAATAAATTCCCATTCCCGGAACTATTTCTGTGATACTAGTTTCATTAAACCACGGCTCTAGATACTGACATTAAACCACCTCAAACACATTGACCAAAACCCTCTTACCACTAGTTCAAAATCCAAACTCTAAAAGTTAAAACAAAAAATAAATTGTATGTTACATTTAAGTGTCCAGAAATAGCTATTCCATTGCTCTTCTGACTAGCCTTCCTTTTTCTTTCCAGAAACTTCACGTCATTATAAATTCTGTTTGGTTGTTTCCTGCCCCACACCATGTCCAACTGCCTATTTTCCATACCTTGGACCTCACTCATCCATATTAATGCATAACCCTTCAACCCCAGTGAGCTCCACAAATTCTGAATTACTCTGACTAAGGCCTCTTGAACCTCTCCACCAAAGGGCATCATCCTAGTTCTCTCTCACTCTTGAATTCTGTCCCTAAAGTTCTCCACCTCTTTCTCCTTTAAGAAGTCCCTTAAACCAACTTTTTGTTCACTGTGTTTTCTTCGGTGTCTGTGATTTCTGATCTTTCTGAAGCATTTTGAGAGAGTTTTTCAATTTTAGAGGTATCATATGAATATGTACTTGCAAAAGATGGAAAATACACATTTACAATGTTCTGGCTTTGGAAAATGTCTAGAGAAAAGAAAAATGAAATATTAAACCAGGGAGAGTGTTATCCTTTCCTCATATTATAAAGTTGTTTATGATTTCCATTATTTCATTCATTTGAATGTCGAATAGGCTGTTTTAAAATATTCTAACACTTTATGAAGAGTTTGGCTTAATTAAGTAAAGGTCATATTTTGTATATTGAATTGATTGATTCCAACATATATTTTATTGTTCAAACAGAAAATGCAAGTCAGGTGAAATTTAATGAAAGGTCATTGACCTGAAGCATTAATTTTATTTTGCCATCCGCAAATACCACCTTACTTGCTGAGTATTTCCAGCAATTTTTTTGCTTTTTGTTTCAAATAGCCAGTATCTACAGCGCAGTATTTTGCTTGCGTATCTGTTCTAATCTATTTTTCTCTTCATACCAGAGGAGGTGGAGAGTTAGGTTTAAGCTGGCACAAAGCAAGTCATTTGGACAAGAAGCAAGTGGGTATATACGACTTAGAGGCGTGTCTTCATTATTTGCACTCAACGGGATATTCAAACCCCAGGCGAACTGCTCTCACAGCAAACAGTGCAGGTGGAGTCCTAGCAGGGAGCTTATGTAATGTGTCACCTGATTCCATCAGAGCTGTTGTTTTACGAGTAAGTCGGAAAATAACTTTTTAAGTGTGTTAGTTTAAAAAGTATTGTAATTATTGTGAACTAGGATCACATCCTCGGGTGTTTCCTATGGTATTGTTTAAATTTAGATCCCCTGTCTCTATTCTCTGTCTTGGTCATATTTTTCTTGTTTTTTTTGTCTGAATGCATGTCTCTCCTTCTCTTCCCATCCATTTTTAGGTTTCACTGTCCCTCTGTATTCCTTAGGTCAATTTTTAGTTATTTTGCCTTCTGGTTCATCTGATTAGTAAGAAGTATGGATACCAGTCAGTTAACAGGCATTGAAAATCCCCAAGGCAACTGACAAATTTTGGATCCAGAGTGATAGGAGTGACCCAGCAATTACGACACAATGGCTTTGGGTTGATAGGTAATGTGTCGCAGGTGTCCAGAACATCAGTGAGAAGCAAAGGAAGTAGAGGCCCTACATCTCCAGATCTTACCCACCTGATTGCCCCTCACTTTTCACTCACTCATACATTTTGTCCTTTCGCCCTCTTCTCAGCTATATTCCCTTTCATTGTTTAATTTCACACCTTCATTTACCCTTCTAATATTTTATGTACTCTCCCATTGTTCCTTTCCCATCTTCCAGTGCCACGCCTTGCCCATCAGACCTGCCAGCAAATACATTCTAAGTGCAAATAAATGTTAACCTACCTCTCGGCAGGTAGCACATGAACCCAGACATTCGAGCGCAGTGGTAGGCCCATGGAAATGAGACCAGCCAGGACTCTCGGGTGGAACATAAAGTACAAGCCCATGGCAGCGAGGCAATGCTTAAATCCAAGATCAAAAACAGAAATTGATGGAAAAACTCAGCAGATCTGGCAGCATTTGTGGAGAGAAATCAGAGTTAATATTTTGGGTCAAGTGACCCTTCCTCAGAATTTAGTTCCTCAAAATTTGAGTTTTCGGGAAGAGTCACTCAACCTGAAATGTTAACTCTGATTTCTCTCCACAGATGTTGCCAGATCTGCTGAGTTTTTTCCAGTAATTTCTGTTTTTGTTTTTGATTTACAGTATTTGTGAGTTATTTGTCTTTTTTCTTAAATCCAAGGTTGCAAGTGCAGGAAGGAGTGACAGCTAAAGCTGTAAGGAGGGAATAACTTTCCCCCTTAGACCAAAGATATCAGTGTAAACAAGTGGAAAGAGAGAGGGTGAGCTATCAAAACCATAAAAATGATGAAGGTATCTGAGGAGTAAAAGAATTAACAAGGGAAGATTAGAACATTTGGTTGCATCGTAGACTGAGAGGGGATTGTACCAGATTGTTGAAGTGCTGTATATCTTTTAGGCGCAATGGATGTGATGTGATGCAAGTTTCCTATAAGCTTAAATAATAATAACATTGTAAAATCTCTGGGATATTATTTGGGAAGATGTTAACTGGAATTCACCGTTCTGTAACCTTTTAAAGTAAAACCCATCTTAAATTCTGTAATTTTAATAATATAGATTTTTCTGTTGAGTATTAGTTGTAAATTAAAAATCATTCCAACCAACTTAAGTTTTTCATTGGAAGTATATCTCTGATAACACTCATACCTGAATTTAGCAAGAATGCAGCTCCATGGGTGTTGTCATCTTGGTTCAAATCTGTTTAAAAGGTTGTAGGTTTAACATAACTCCAAGGACTCAAATACATCATCTATATATTAAAGCTGTGCAGCATCAGAAATAATCTTTCAGAATGGACCTTCAAGTAGCCTCAACTCCTAGTTCAAGTAGAAACACAAGATCTCACAGCTCTGTCTGAAGAAGAGATGGACACTTGTCCCAGTGCCTTCACTAATATCTATCCCTAAATCAAAGATCTCCAATAAAATGTTAATTTAATTGACGTTTGCAGTAACTTGTCTGCATATTTACTGTAGTATTGACTATATACTGATTATGTAATTTTGGCTGCAAGGAATTTTGACATCTTGAGGATATTAACGGCACAATTTAAATGAAGTTCTTTCTTTAATGTGACCAAACGTTTCTTGCTGAAGTAACTTTCGTTCATCAGAAGGTTTGACCTTTTTTTAATCTGTAGGCATAACTGTAGTCACTCCCATCAACACCTGATCTCCATATTTCCAGCTATAGGAAGGTAATCAGCAAACTTTTAAAAACATATTTTTTCCATAATTTGTGTGTGCTAAAGAAAAGTGTTTTGTTACTGCCAACTACATTCTGACACGGTGACGATATGGATTAACATTACTGAATAAATATCATGTATACTTGTGTACTTTGAGATTATTAATAAGAGCATTATTAATGAATTTAGAAAATAGGGTCAAAAACTATAAATCTCTCCCTTTGGCCCCTCCCCCACACACATGCACACTGTTTTGGACAATATTTAGAAATGTCTAGTTTAATGCAAATATTAAGTAAAACCCTTGCACTGTACCTTTCAATCGCAGTGGTGTATCCTGGAATGCATTAATGAAGGTTTGAATTTAGGAGGACAGTCAACTTTATAAGTTGCAAAAAGTACACATGACCAAGGTAATGTTCCAAAATAAGGTAGTTTTTATCCAGATGTAAAGTAATTGCTTTCTTTCACCATTAGTTGGCGCTGTAATTCAGAACATGTGCCTAACTTTACCCAGAACTAATTCAATAAGGGGAACTTCTTTGAGATAACTATATTTCTAGGATAAATGCTGTATAATGGTCAAAACTATTTCATATTACAAAATTTCTGCAGTATATGTTGGTACCTTCTTTAAATGGAATGTTGATCCTCAGTCCATCAATGAAAATATATTCTAAAAGCAATTTTTGCTGCTTCCCATTGGTTAAGGCTGTGTAAATGGAACAGGTAGATCTGTGGAAATGAAGTTAAGCTTATTGGAAGCCTTACCAAGTTTTCTCATTGACCAAAATCTTCTAATCTTTAGTTGCCTATCAGAAAGTATACTGGAGTCTTAAGGTGTTCATACTGGCTTGCATGAGTGAAATTTTGGAAATGAAGTTGGTCATATCCTGAAGGAGAAACTCTAGAGATTGATCAGTTGATGCAGAAGAAAGGATGAATGCACACCTGCTTTTCCTTGTCGCTAATCAAAACAAGGGAGATTAGATTGGGGGAACTTAACATCTTCACATCTCAGGGGTGGCACGGTGGTTCAGTGGTTAGCACTGCTGCCTCACAGCGCCAAGGAACCTGAGTTTGATTCCAACCTCTGGCGACTGTCTGTGGAGTTTGCACATTCACCCCATATCAGTGTGGGTTTTCTCCCATAGTACAAAGATGTGCAGGTTAAGTGGATTGGCCATGCTAAATTTCCCATAGTATCAGGGGATGTGCAGGCTGGGTGGGTTGACCGTGGGAGGTGCAGAGTTACAGGGATGGGGGTGGGTCGGGGTGGGATACTCTTCAGAGTGTCGGTGTGGACGAGATGGGCCAAATGGCCTGCTTCCAAACTTTAGAGATTCTATGAAAACACCCAGCAATTACAGGGCACTCTTAGTCAATGACATGGTATACAGATGCATCATGTTGCAGTAGTGGTAATGATGAGAAAGAAGGAGATTTGATTCTCATTTTGTGAGTATCCTGATTGATCTGTGCTTTGCTCTCACTAAGTCTGTCTGCTAACAGTCAGCAGTTGCCCTTCAAATTCTCCATCATAATCTTTATGTATAGCCAATGGAAGCTATTATGACAGAAGATTTGTAAAATAGATCATTGTTATACATTACACTTTTTTGCCATGTTGTTTTCATGTTAATACTAGCTTGTAACAATAATAATTGCTGACTGGTCAGAACTTTTGTTCACAGGCTCCTTTCCTCGATGTTCTCAACACCATGCTAGATCCTACATTACCACTCACTATTGAAGAGCAAGAAGAGTGGGGAGATCCTTTGTCTGATCAAAATATTTTTAAATGCATTCAAGCTTATTGTCCATATCAAAATATAAAGCCGCAGGTAATTTTGGATGGCAGTTGTAATGGTAAGAGTTAACTGTGCTGGTGCTGAGGATGCAGTCTAGTAACAGTGAGAGGTAAGTTTATAATCTGTGCTACTCATCCTGATTTGTCTTGTCAATGGGGACAGGCTTTGAGGAGTTAGTGATTTATCGCAGGATTCCTAGTCTCTTACCTGCTCTTTTTAACTGCAGCATTTCTATGGCTAGTGTAATTAAGTTTCTAGTCGATAGTAACCTCCAGGATGTTGATAGTGGGGAACTCTGTTATGGTAATGCTATTGAATGTCAAGGAACAATCATTGGATTTCTCTTGTTTTTAAAAATGTAAGTCTAATGGATATGTTTGTGAGTCTGATACTGATACAATTATCAGTGTTGAGATGCTGATTAGTCACAATGCTTCTACTATAGATGTATTGAATGAAAACAACTCCCTCAACGCCATTGGGCTTAATGGCTCTTCCAAACATTTCGTATTCTTGATTGAAGTGGTAGATCATCAGTTCAAATTATATCATTTTAACTTCAGTTTTATGGCTTACATCACTGATGATTGTTCATGTTGCCCATGTTGACATTTTGAAATTAAGAGGTGAAATAATGTAGTTTGAGAACTCTTTTTTTTCAATTTTTTGAGAAAGTAATTTAAGCAAGAATTAAGATTTTAACACAGCTTTTTTTTTTCAGAAATACCCATCTATATTCATCACCGCCTACGAAGATGACAACCGTGTGCCATTGTCAGGGTTGCTAAGATATACCAGAAAACTGAGAAATGTTGTGGCTGTTAATGCATGTAATACAACAGGTGAGATTGACTACCACAAAATATGAGTTATACGTGTAAACTCCTTGTGTTGTTTTTTATCACTGCAAGCTCATTCAGAAGGTCAGGAGGAATGGGATACAGGGGAACTTAGCTGTCTGGATACAGAATTGGCTGGCCAACAGAAGACAGCGAGTGATAGTAGAAGGAAAATATTCTGCCTGGAAGTGAGTGGTGTTCCACAGGGCTCTGTCCTTGGGCCTCTATTGTTTGTAATTTTTATTAATGACTTGGATGAGGGGATTGAAGGATGGGTCAGCAAGTTTGCAGACGACACAAAGGTTGGAGGTGTCGTTGACAGTATAGAGGGCTGTTGTAGGCTGCAGCGGGACATTGACAGGATGCAGAGTTGGGCTGAGAGGTGGCAGATGGAGTTCAACCTGGATAAATGTGAGGTGATGCATTTTGGAAGGTTGAATTTGAAAGCTGAGTACAGGATTAAGGATAGGATTCTTGGCAGTGTGGAAGAACAGAGGGATCTTGGTGTGCAGGTACATAGATCCCTTAAAATGGCCACCCAAGTGGACAGGATTGTTAAGAAAGCATGTAGTGTTTTGGCTTTCATTAACAGGGGGATTGAGTTTAAGAGTCGTGAGATCTTATTGCAGCTCTATAAAACTTTGGTTAGACCGCACTTGGAATACTGCGTCCAATTCTGGTCGCCCTATTATAGGAAAGATGTGGATGCTTTGGAGAGGGTTCAGAGGAAGTTTACCAGGATGCTGCATGGACTGGAAGACTTATCTTATGAAGAGAGGTTGACTGAGCTCGGACTTTTTTCATTGGAGAAAAGGAGGAGGAGAGGGGACGTAATTGAGATATACAAGATAATGAGAGGCATAGATCGAGTCGATAGCCAGAGACTATTTCCCAGGGCAGAAATGGCTAACATGAGGAGTCATAGTTTTAAGCTGGTTGGAGGAAAGTACAGAGGGGATGTCAGAGACGGGTTCTTTACACAGAGTTGTGAGAGCATGGAATGCGTTGCCAGCAGCAGTTGTGGAAGCAAGGTCATTGGGGACATTTAAGAGACTGCTGGACATGCATATGGTCACAGAAATTTGAGGGTGCATACATGAGGATCAATGGTCGGCACAACATCGTGGGCTGAAGGGCCTGTTCTGTGCTGTCTGTTCTGTGTTCTATGTTCTAATGTTTGAGGAATTTCAAGCAAGTTACTAATTATACCAGTGACCATACCGTGTGCTGACTCCCCTCAGATTTTAGTACATGAAAGTTGAGTACAGGATTAAAGACAGGATTTTTGGCAGTGTGGAGGAACAGCAGGATCTTGGTGTGCAGGTACATAGATCCCTTAAAATTGCCATCCAGGTGGACAGGGTTGTTAAGAAAGCATATGGTGTTTTGGCTTTCATTAACAGGGGGATTGAGTTTAAGAGTCGTGAGATCTTATTGCAGCTCTATAAAACTTTGGTTATACCGCAATTGGAATACTGCATCCAGTTCTGGTCGCCTATTATAGGAAAGATGTGGATGCTTTGGAGAGGGTTCAGAGGAGATTTACCAGGATGCTGCCTGGGATGGAGGGCTTATCTTACGAAGGGAGGTTGAACTCAGACTTTTTTCATTGGAATAAAGAAGGAAGAGAGGGGACCTAATTGAGGTGTACAAGATAATGAGAGGCATAGATAGAGTTGATAGCCAGAGACTATTTCCCAGGGCAGAAATTGTTAAAAAGAGGCGTCAGTTTTAAGCTGTTTGGTGAAAAGTATAAAGGGGATGTCAGAGGCGGGTTCTTTACGCAGAGAGTTGTGAGAGCATGGAATGCGTTGCCAGCAGCAGTTGTGGAAGCGAGGTCATTGGGGATATTTAAGAGACTGCTGGACATGCATATGGTCACAGAAATTTGTGAGATTCATACATTAGATTTACCTCACATGAGGATCAATGGTCAGCAAAATATCGTGAGCTGAAGGGCCTGTTCTGTGCTGTACTGTTCTATGTTCTATGTAACTATACTACAGAAGTGTGAATCATTCATGTTTGTCACATTGCACCAAACACACATTATTTTCACTTCAACAATACAGCTTATGTACTAGAATCTCTGAGGGGAGTCAGCACATGGTACGGTCACTGATACACAGATAGTTGTAGACTATTGATTAGCACTAACATGCCAAACATAAGAAGAACAGGGTAATGAGACTGTGCTTACCTCTTGTTAGTAAGTTGGTTAGGCCACTTTTGGAATACTGCATGCAATTCTGGTCTCCCTGCTATAGGAAGGATGATGTGAAACCTGAAAGGGTTCAGAAAAGATTTACAAGGATGTTGCCAGGGCTGGAGGGTTTGAGCTATAGGGAGAGGCTGAATAGACTGCAGCTATTTTCCCTGGAGCGTCGGAGGCTAAGAGGTCACCTTATAGCGGTTTATAAAATCATGAGGGGTATGGATAGCATAAATTGACAAGGTCTTTTTCTGAGGTGGGCGAGGTGAAACTAGAGGGCATAAGTTTAAGGTGGGAGGGGAAAGATTTTAAAAGGGACTTAAGGGGCAACTTTTCCATGCAGAGGGTGGTGCGTGTATGGAATGAGCTGCCAGAGGAAGTGATGGAAGCTAGTACAACATTTAAAAGATATCTGAATGGGTATATGAATAGGAGAGGTTTAGAGGGACGTGGGGAAAATGCTGGCATATGGGACTAGAAAATTTCTGATATCTGGTCTGCATAGAACGGTTGGACCAAAGAGTCTGTTTCTGTGTTGTGTTGTACATCTCTGTGACTCTAAGTCTTTAGCTACAGTTGAAGATTCTAGTGATGGAAGTTAGTGCAGTCTTTATCTACTCTTGAAATTGTAGTTGACAATCTGTATGTTCATTATTGTTCATATCACTTCACCAATGCCAAATGTCAGCTTTCCACGCAAATCAATGCTTTTAAAAGTATCGTAAGTACGTGAAGAAACCTTTGTACCATTCTATTATTTATTAACCAACTGTTCTAGGTTATTGAGCATATTTTAGCTTGCATTTGCATTCTTTGTATTGAAACATTTGTTAATGATTGTACATCTCATCAATGAATATCATCACTTCATTTACTGATTGCTACAAATAACTCCAAGCATAAAAACCAACCTTATTGCTGTTTCAGTAACAATTAGAAAGGATAGAACCAAAACTCGTGGCTAAATGCCATGGTATATTTTCCAAGATTTATGCCAATGCTTCAGCCTACATGTACTCAATGATAGTCCATGGACAGTGTTCATATTCCCTGTGACAGGTTCTAGCCTCTGTGCAGTTCCCTGAATGGTCAGCTTCCCAACATTCAATGACGTATCAGTTCCATGTTCCTGATCCTGAGCTGTGCACGGTAGAAGCCACAGGGATGTTGAAGGGTCTTCACTTGGTTAAAACTAATCTGTAGAACCAGAATGCACAGCATGAGAGAGGCGGGTTATTGTCTGAACAATTGTTAGAGGAGAATATGAGAGTCGACTTGGCCCATCTTCTGCACAATTATGGGTTTTACTCGATTCTTCTCCTTGAACAAAGGAGTAGCTCTACTTTTCTATCTGTTACTTAGTCATCAGATTTTCATTATCCTAGGCTGGCTCATTTAACACCATATAGCTAGGCCATTGAGAGTCTGAATTGTGTTGTAATTGTTTTTTTAAATGAAATTTGTTGTGTTCTACTAGTCCTTTATCACAACATGAACAATGATATAAATGATGACTGTGTCATGATGATGGCTCAATACCAATATCTGGCTTTGCTGGTGATCAGCAATAAACAATGCGGAATTGCTGTAAAATTCAAGCTAAAGGAAATAGCAAGATAGAAAGAACCTACCAAACAGGCAATCTACTACTACATTGTAATCCCAAGCTTTAATTATAGAAGTGTTTGTAATTTGATGGAGGGATAATAGATTCATGAGAAGTAAATGACCTTTGTGAACACTCATGACAACAATAGGTTCTTTGACTGCATGCATCATGGAGAGAAAGTAACATAAAGACATGCTGGAAAAGTGTCAGAGCTAACACAAATACTATGTAAAGAATTGTATTCAAAGTATGTTTAAAAATACTGAAATATATTCTTCTAAGACTTCACAATTAAAATCTGGATAGATAGGCTGTTTTATATGAATTTTTATTCTGATATATTTTTGCTGACTGTTTGTTCAAATGTTAATTATGAAACTATTTGATTTTTGTTAGACTCATAACGTCCTTTCCACCTAAGTCACTATTCTTTTTGATTTTGATTTATCTTTTTAATTTTTATTTCCCACTCTGAATGACTATCAACACCTATTATCTGTTTACCAACAATTGTTTTCTCTTACTCTGCTCTGTTCCTTTGTGTGAGCCACTCCAGTGCGTTCTCCCGTCATTAGTATGTGTGACACCTTTCTAACTCTACAGACTTGCCTTGTTCGATCTAAGGTAGAATTTCCACTTTGTACAATTGGCGATTCAGAAAAATACCAATGATTTTGAGATTTCTTTTGGGTTTCTGCTCATTCTTGTATTTAGAGATATACAATGAATCTACACAACCATACAGATTTTTTAAAATAAATTTTTCTTGATATATTTAAGTGTGGAAGCTTTCCAGTTTAAATTAGTTATCATAAAATACTCATATTCAATCTCAATCTCAATATACCATCTGGATAATCCTATTTTAAATTTCAGAAAATGTGAACCATTTGCTAGTTATAGTAGAGTAAAAATAAACTATTTCCTAATGAAGAAAAAAAATCTGAAGTTTTTAAGTAGTGCCTATTATTTGCATCCAAATGAATCAGTCTAATGTATGGAGCCTCCTCAAAAGTCTGCAGAATCAATGGGGCTGGTTTTGCTTAATGTTTATGACTAGCACCAAGCATAATTTGTGCTTGAATTTCTCCAATCTGTTGATGAAGGCTGGACTTGACTGTTTGACCTGATCCACTGTTTCTAAGGTTGGTGCATACGCACTAATGACTATAGTGTACTGGGCCAAAGGATCATGAGATGTTTGTTCATTCCACTAAATCAGCTAGTGCCTTTTTTTAAGGTGAAGTCAGACACATAAACCAGTGTTCTTCTGGCTTACTTTCCAGAAGGTGCATCAACCAGCATGTTCTTTGAACTCACCATTGTGTCTCACCCAAGGCAGCAATGCCAAATTCATAGCATTGATGTTCCTGAATGATAATAGTGATGTGATGTTCAGGTCTGTTACTGTTGGGATTTCCCATGAGTACCTGATGTTCTAGGCCCCTGAAGCAGTTGGCCTGTGTTTGAGATATTTTAGTGTCTGGTAGCCACTGCATAATAACTACTGCATTGCTCTAGAAGAGTAAGGTTTGTGTCTAATGGCAAGGATATACAAGATGACTGGAGATCAGACAGTGCACAAAAAGGCAAGGCAATGGAAGGCAGGAATGCTGAGAGACCCATGGAGGCTCACAGTGAGTGGATGCTATGATGTAAGTGGAGAGCCCAGAGATGCAGCTTGGTCCGGTCCATCAGCTGAGTCCGTATCCCTGTGCACCCAGTATTCCTGCTGTGGCATTACATTGATATTTGCCAGTGCAATCCAAGGTGAAACATTGAAGTGCAGAAGTCTGCTGTAAGTGGATTGAAGATGTGCCATGAAGTTTTCATGGAGGTTGACACATGTTAGATATCCATGGGTGTGGAATACATGTGGGGAGCACTTTGACTACACCAAGATGTTAGTGACCAGTGTCCAACATGGAGGTCTGTCGGAGTAAGTAGTGAGTTGAACCTGCCAGGAATCCTCTCTGGTTTCCATGTCAAGATTTCCCAATGGCTAGTTTATATGGTGAGTTTGGTAAGATTTCAAACCACGGTGAGTTGGACTGTTAACAAGGCATTTTACAAGCAATAAGTGTAGACAGTTTTGAACTAGCCGAGACATCCTTGAACATCCCGAGAATGTTACTGTGAGATGATCTCTCCATTGAGGCGACCATCACACTTGATTCAACAATTCATCACACTTAGCCCAAATTGCTCAGAGCTTGGTAAGCTTTCACCCTAACTGTGGAATTTATGTGCAGAGACTTACTGAGAATAATGAATGGTTCATAATAAGAACACTGTGTGCACACTGATTAATTTTGGTAAATTGCAATGTAAAATGATCATGTATGCAATTTTTTGTCTTTTGTGTGAAAAGGGGATTAAATGCAATACTTTACTAATGTCCCCCTAGGCTTGCCCTAGTCTTTTATATCTCTACCATGAGGCACTGACTGCACATCTCCATCTTACAGAAAGTTCATTAAAGATACACTTCACATGTGCATTTTTTATGTAAGAGAATTAAACTCTATGAACTATAAAATGGAGGCAGATAGAATCAAATTACCCATTAAACTTTAAAATATAAATACAATGCAACAGTTTAACATGACTGATCAGTTAGGTCTAGTTGAAATGAAACATTTCTGTTTAATAATTAAGTCATAACGTGCTGCGCAAAGATTTTTCTAATTGTTTTGTTTTGCATAATGTCTCAATTGAAGGTGAATTACCAAACATAATTTTGGATATCCAACCTGGAGGTGATCACTTTGGACCATCTAAATGGGAAGAATCAATACATGAAGTAAATCTTTATTTTTCTCTCCACAGTATAGGACAGTCTTTCAAATCAGTAAGGTTTAGTTTAGCTGTTTGTATCCAAAACGTATATCATAATGGAGTGATGCGTTAGCACACACTGATCTTGTTTTTAACAATTATTTTCTTCGATGTTAAGCAACTGAATGATCAATTCAATGTCATCAAAATTCAGACTTTTAGTAGCCTGAAAATCTTAAGATTCTCCCTGCTCTGGTCTCAGAGCCATTACTAAGTTGCATTTTCTTCAATATGAGTGTCGGACTTCCATCATTAAATTGTGATTCTTGAGGCATATTAAGGAATTTGCACCTCAAAGTTTTAAAAATTGATAATCTGGTTAAGAATAGTGAAGTTCGTAATAAATATAAGCAAATGGACAGCAGAAGCAACCACACAGAACATTTGACTAAAGGCCAGAATTGTGACATGCAAGAGGGAGAAAAGTAGCTTTTAAATGTGCTAAGTGAATGAACTTTTGGGGACATTTCAAACTTCAAAATTTGCAATAGTATCAATAAAACAAAATCAATAGAAGCAGGCATACTAGAGCTGAAGTGTTAGCTCTTAAGGTGTGAGGTTAGCAGTTTAATAAAGTATCATATACATTTTTGTTGAGTAATTTTAATCAGTTCTACGTTGAACAAAACATATTGTGGAAATACAAGGTTAAGTAGTACTGCCTGCATTTGTCCTTCAAAAAAAAGGAGCAAGAGTTGATGCATTATGAAGACATGGGGGTCAGATTTTACAGATTCCGACTGGCATACTTGAAAATGTGCATTTCCCACCAGTGTCTCATCCACCCTCAACCAGTCTCCTATCTTACAGTGGGTGAGGGAAGCATCAGGCAACATTTGTGCGTGGGAAATCATGTCTCATTAATTTGATTGAGTTTTTTGAAGAAATGACAAAAAAAATGAAGGTAGAGCAGTGGATAGTGTCTCTATGGATTTCAGCAATAGAGGTTCACCACTTTACTTCCTGGGATGGTGGGATTGCTTTATGAGAACAGATTAAGGAAATTGAGTCTGTTTTCCCTAGAAATTCGAAGAATTAGTAATAATATCATTAAAATTTACAACATTTCTATTTAAGGATGGCAGTGTGAGACATTTAGGGAAAATGTATGAAGTAAGATATAAATGAGTATGTGGATTAGGATATCAAACTACTATAGCAGTCCTTTCTTGAGGCTAACTCAGAATAGATAAAGTATCAAATCTTGAATATTCTTGTTTTTTGCTTGTACAGAATTATGTTGATGTTGATTAGTTGAATTGGTCTTAATACCACACAAATTTAAAGTATTGAATATATTTTGGCTACTTTAAAGTGTGTTTTAAAGAGATATTTTAATTCTACCTCCTTCATCCATCCCTCCTATATAGTATCTACAGAAAACCACATACATAGATACCCACCCCCTTGTGCTGGGCATGTAGCACCAGAAGAAATGACAAATTTTGTAGTTGTAATCATCAAAATATTACATTTATGTAGTGAGAAATCATTTTTTGGCAATTAACTATAATTTTATTTTTTATAGGTTGCCAGACATTATGCATTTTTATATGAAGAGCTAGAACTTTAATGTGGAGGCATCCATGAATACTTTTCATAGGTCTTCAGTACAGCTCACTAACAGAGAACTAAATACTGACATGAATTTAGAGAAAAATAAATCTTTGGAATAATTGCAATTAAAGTCTAAATTTATGGATTTCATCCTTTTGTGTTTGAATTAGTATTTACTTTTTGGTAGCCAACCCTGGATGTTCAGTGGTCAATTTAAAGTATTTTGAACTTTTGCTATTGTTTGTACATTGACAAAAAATTACGGTATAACATCATGGAAATGTTTTAAATGCCAATAAATCATTGTTATAAATTTTTGGTTTCTTTGTATATATGCAATAGAAATTTTATTTTTATCCACAAATGCTAAAGAAAATAAGAAATTCAGTGTGGAAAGTCAAGGAGCCATTTTACATTTAAAACCTTTCTTCCCGTTATGATCTTGGTTACTGTTCATAATTCAAGATAACTTTGATTATCTTTCTTTCATTGGAATTTGTTGCATAATGATACTTCAGCAATATTTACAA
The DNA here is from genome assembly GCF_004010195.1 of Chiloscyllium plagiosum. NCBI lineage: Eukaryota > Metazoa > Chordata > Chondrichthyes > Orectolobiformes > Hemiscylliidae > Chiloscyllium > Chiloscyllium plagiosum. Next base: position 30,270,738 of record NC_057718.1, on the reverse strand, counting down.
AAAGCTACATCATTTATTGTGAAAATTGTATATTTGTTCTGCTATCCTTGACATTTTCTTTATCAATGTAAAATGTGATTTTAAATATGTAGGTGTTTTAATACACATTCAAACCCTATGGGTGCTTGTACTGCAAGGCCAGTAAGTTTGTATTTTCTTATTGCTAGCTTTCTTATGGAGTTTCTCAAAAAGAAAAAATTAAGGGTAGCACAGTGGCTCAGTAGTTAGCACTGCTGCTTCACAGTGCCAGGGAACCAGGTTCGATTCCATCCTCTGGCTACTGTCTTTTTGGAGTTTGTACATTCTCCCTGTGTCTGAGTGGTTTCCTCTGGGTGCTCCGGTTTCCTCTGGGTGCTCCAGTTTCCTCCCATAATCCAAAGATGTGCAGATTAAGTGTTTGGGCCATGGTAAATGCAGGTTTACAGGTTTGGGGTGGGTCTGTCTGGGATGTTCTTCGGAGGGTCATTGTAGACTTGTTGAGCTGAATGGCCTGTTTCCACATTGTTGGGATTCTACGTGCTGTCTTACAAGTTCATGCTTCAAGCTACAAGCAGCAAAAGCAATTTGAAGATGAAGTGATGAGCCATATGAGAACAAAAAGGTGGTGGTGAGGGTTTGGAATGCACTGCTTAGAAGGGTGGATGAGGCAGGAAACTTCACAACCTTGAAAACGTATTTGGATGAGCATTTGAAGTGCTCTAACATTTCAAGGCTATGGGCCAAGTATAGGAAAGTGTGACTAGTGTCAGTAATATATTTTTGCGGGTACAGTTTCAATGGGCCAAAGGACCTCCTTTGTACTATATGATTCTATACTGTATTGGTAAACTCAAAGAATATACATTTACAAGATTATTACAACATTTGTAATAATTTATACTTTAGAAGAAAGAAATTAGATTATGCCTCGATATTGCCCCATCTCAGTTCCATCTGCTGCTGTAACACTCATTCATGTCTCTGGTACCTCCTGAATATTCAGCTATTTCAATATACTTCTACATTGCTTCTACATTGTAAACTTGAGGTCCTCCAGCACCCTACTATTTGTCTGTTAAATTGCCCAAGTCTCGTCCCTTATTCTTGCTGGAGAATACATCTGTTCCCAGTCAAGCATTATCTGGACATTAAAATTCTTATCCTGGTTTTCAATTTACTCTGTGACCTTGACACTCTATCTTTCTGTAATCTCTCCTTGCCACATAATCTTCCAAGGTATCTGCACATCTCTAATTCTGGCCTCTTGTGCATCCTTAATTTTAATCACTCCATCATTGGTAGTCACATCTTCAGTTTCCTAGGTCCCTCCCTACACCACTGCACTTCTCTGCCTTGTTTTCATTGTGTGATTTGGTGTCATATTTTGTTATATGGTGCTTCTCTGAAGTGCCTTGGAACATTTTTATTTAATTATAAATGTCAGTTGCAGTTGTTTCTTAAGTACGAAGTTACTAAATATGTGTTAAGATGGGAACATTTGCTGAATGAACAGTATGGATGGGAAGGTTTGGCAAGAAAGTGGAGTTAAGGTCACATTAGATCAGCCATGATACAATTAAATGGTGGAGCAGGCTCAAGGAACTAAATAATCTATTCTTGCAACTATATCTTATGTTCTTATGAAAGGGGAAATGTTAACCAACCGAATTTCCTACGGGAACTTCTGTTTATTGTTGTTCCATCAGACTGTTTGAGTTTTGCCCATTTTGTATATTGCAGGAGATCTGTGACATTCATTTGGTTACGGAAAATAACTTGCATTGAAATAGTAGTTAAATAAATGTAGGTCTTTTTCATATTCCTATTACATAACTCTTCTAAAGTTTCCTTTACTTTCCAAGCAACATTTCTGTTGCTGTGGAAACAAATCTTCATTTCTCATCATTGGCGCTGGAGTTTCTAAACTGAACTTTCTTTGAATGTTGACTTCAGAATTAGGCTAAAATTCTCTGCTAAGTGCCGTGCACCTTAGTGAGGAAAATGAGTTACTCAATTATCTTCTCCTTCAGTTCACAAAACTCTTTATGAAAGTAAGTTGCTGAATATTAAGGAGAAATCATAACATATATCCACGCTTACTATCTGTCCAGTTCCTTGTCATCAATGTCTGAGGTAGCTACAGTTTTAAGTGAGACGAGTTTTCATTAAATTGCCATAATTCACAACTAATCTGGAGAAACAATAGGTGGAATTTTATAAACTTATTTTCTGCTGGAACAATGAAGCCATTGGTGATTGGCAACTGACTGGGCTGCACCTTGCCTCTGTAACTCAACGCTACAGCTTTCAACATCCCAGACCAATAAGGGAGGTCGGGAGGAATCATATTCTGTATCTGTTCATAGAAGAAATTCTAATTAAAGGGAGCCCAACATCAGTTACAATGGCTCATCTGCATATGGGTTTTTGAAGTCCTACCATACACAAAAACAGAAAGGAGCCTTGGGAATGCCTCTGTCTGGGTCATGCACTCTTATTTGGAACCAAGCTGCGGGATCTAAGAAACTGCAACAAGGTGATCTTTCCCAAGAATGGAAGGAAGAGAAATAGAATTAGGTTTTATTGTCGCATGTACTCTAGTATATGAATATAGTGAATAGTTGCCATTCCTAGTGCCATCTTAGGTACAAAGGTACCTAGTATAATACCTTAGGCACAAAATAGAACAATAACAAAATAAGTTAGAAGTGCAATATTACAGTCCTTAGTTAGCCATGGATCTGCAGTTGCTGCTGCTAGGTTTTTCCCACAAGGGCTTACTCTCACCCGCACAGGGCTAAGTTCCTCAATGCCGACTGGCATTCCGACTTGCCAGTTATTTCATCACTACTACTGCCCAGACTCTCAATCTGTATTGCTGGTAAATGATATCCAGGCTTGTCAGCCACTTAGCTCACCATCAACTCCCTGCCAACCGTCAAAGTCCCACTGGCCCCAGCTAGTGCCATGCTCTGAACTCTGATACCGTCGCCACCACTGCCTCCAAGCCTGGATATTGGCCAGAGCTTATTGCATTTGAACATGGAATGCTCCAGTATTGAGGAGTTGTCAATGATGCTGAATGTGTGCAGTCATTAGTGATCACCTCTACTTCTGACCTTTATGATGGAGGGAAGGTGTTTTGAAGTAATGAAGATGGTTGGGCCTAGGACACTATCCCAAGGAACTCCTGCAGAGATGTCCTGTGGCTGAGGTGATGAACCTCCAACAACCACAATATTTTTCCTCTGTGCCATGTATGACTCTAACTAGCTGAGAGTTTGCCCCCAAATTCTATTGATTCCAGTTTTGCTGAGGTTCCTTGATTCCATGCTCGATCAAATGTTATCAGGAGTTGTCACTCTTACATCACCTCTGAAATTCAGCTCTTTTGCCCATGTTTGAATTACATCTGTAATAAGGTCAGGAGCTGAGTGGCCCTGACTCAACCCAAACTGGGCGCGTCCCTGAGCAGCTTGTTGCTTAGCAGGGCTGCTTGATAGCATTGCTGATGACATTTTCAACACCTTACTGATGATTGACAGTAGACTGATGGGACAGAAATTGGTCGAATTGGATTTTTCCTGCTTTTTGGGTATCAGGATGGACAATTTTCCACATTGTCAGGTAGATGCTAGTGAAGTAGTGGAATGCAGCAGCTTGGCTAGGGCAGCAGCAGGTTCTGGAGAACAAGCCTCAGTACTATTGCCAAAATGTTGTCAGGGCTGTATAGCCTTTGCAGCATCCAGTGCTTCCAACTGTTTTTTGATGTCACATGAAATGAATCAAATTGGCTAAAGACTGACAGCTGAGATGCTGGGAACCACTAGAGAAGGCTGAGATGGATCTTCCACTTGGCACCTCTGGCTGAAGATTGCTGCAAATGCTTCAGGATTATCTTTTGCACTGATGTGCTGAGCTCTTCCATCATTGAAGATGGAGATTTTTGTGGATCGTCCTCCAGTGAGCTTTTTAATTAACAAATTTGCTGGTCCATCTTTTTCAGCATTCCCATTCACAGCACTTCTCAGAACAATATGTCATACTATTATAGAGATGTACAGCACGGAAACAAATCTACTCATTCCTGTCTCTTCGGGCACGTAGCTTCTTTTGAACAGACAACATACACACTCACCTTTATCTTACTATCTCTCAGTTGCATGTTTTGTTGTAACCCTTCACTGGTCCATCCCTCCCTTCCACAAGTGATTTCTAACACTCGAAACCCTGCCTTCACGAGAAGGCCTGTGTAACCATGCTTGTGCTTCCAGTATCAGGCAGCTTAACATCCATTGAAAGTGTAACCCAGGAAGCTTGAGATGTCAGCAATGACCTACCATGAAAATCTGTATGACCTACTGCATTCATGCTCATATATTTCAAGGGAGCATTTTGTGTTGGGGATTTCCTTATAGCTGGATCCCTATGAACCTTCTGTCTGCCCTGTAGAGAAGATGGCAGTTGATGGTGATACAATTGCTTCGGCAGCTGCCTCCCATCAGAGATCTAAGGTATACTTATATAAGCTACTCCTGAGCTGGCAACACGGATATGCAGCTGAAGATGACCAAAGTGTTAGACAGGTCTGGTGACTTCTTAGCAGTAAAAAAAATCACCTTCCAAGCAGTCACAACATTCCAGGAATAAAAGTGCTTTGAGCAACAACCTCTCAACTCACCATGGCTAATTGCATCACTCAATCAATTGATTGCAGCTGTTAAGTTTCTCCTCACTATGTACTTCTCTGTCAGCTTGGTGAGTTGTTAACTGGTACCCTAGCCAGGAAATTAAAAATTGAGGGCCAAAGGAAAAATAATCCGTGTGTTTAGGCATGTTATAACACATCTCTAGGGCTTGAACCTGCTCCTTCTGGCCCAGAGGTTACATTATCACTGCACCACAAGAAGCCAGAATTTAGGTCTTCAAAAAAAGTCTGTATTAGCTTTTTAATTATGTTCACTCCCCATTTGTCTTCAATCCAAATCCGGAGATACCTAAAAGAGGGTGAGATGACATTGACATCCTGAGTTCACATCAATTTCTGGGAATTTAACTCCTTGCATGCATGCAAGCCCACTTCCCTTGTTAGGAAAATTACCCTCAATATTTTACGAACAAATGGTTAATCTATGTAACAACAACTTGCGTTTATTTAGTGTTTTTAAGGTAATAGTGAGTGAATGGATAGCATTTTTTTTTTCAGTAATGTTTTGGGATACAGTGAAATAATTTGATTTACAGTAGGTGATGAGTAGTATACTAAGGAGAAACAGGTAACTTTGGAATTAAATTCCCAAAGCTCATTATTACTGGGATTTTCCCTTAGCTATGGCTGGATATGTTGTATATTGTTGACAGAGATTCTGAGTGCTATAAGTAGTTAGAAGTTCTAATATCATGTCATCCAAGAACCAGATACCAGAAAAGTATTGAGACGGACCTTAGCTTCCTGTCTAATAATTTTGTTCAATGTAATCCTATGCTTTTAAATTTTTCCTTTATATCATAAACATATCTCATAATTTGTTGATCAACATGTTAATTAAATCAGACAAGTAATCTTAAAGTTTTGTGTAAACCTTTGTCTTATTTGGAATGCAAACATGAAGTGTAAACAACATTTTCTCATTCATAATATCTTTTAAAATAAAACAACAGAAAAATGGTATGAAGAAAAGCAGTAATTAATTAATCGTCAGCCTGTGAGTATCCTGATTTCTCACAAATAAATGTTAAAAATGCTTGCAAAAAGCATTTGGTGAAATCTATTAGAAGTTACAAGCGAGTGACTAGACATAATTAACTAGGGAAAATAGTTTTCGATGTTTGTTTTTGATGGAAATTGGTTTTGTCAGTGCTTAATCTGATAAAATATTTGCTCATCTGATGTCTGATAAGTGTAGAATGTTTCAAAGTGATGGTAGAACTTCACCTGGTCATGCAGAAATTAAGTCAAGTGACATGAATATCTATAGATTCTGAACATATGTGATTATCTACGATTGAAAGGCTGAGGACAATTTAAAGGATGGATTCTTGTAGTGCACTCAAAGTAGTCCCATAGAAACAGGAGTCATTACATACATGGGTTGAGAGTGGAACCAAGAGAGCACCATACCATGATGTGATCATCACAAGAGTTAAACTGGACATATCAGTATCATGGATAAAATAAGGGAATAAAGTACTGACAGTATATTAAAGTAACGGTAATAAAGGGCACTTGCATGGAAGAATTCAAGCAAGAAGTGATTGGAAATGTGTGCACAGAATTTGGATGGCAAGAATTGAATGGCAGGAAATGAAAACATAGAGTGAACGTAAAGCATTAATTAAAGGGAATGCAAGATTTCCTTTTTCATTTCTGTATCCAATGGCACTATGACTTGTTATTTAAGTGATTGTTATTTAAGAACTTACCTCGATGCCAACGGTCTTTTTGCAGCAGAGAGCGGCGGGAGCTGGGTGGAAGTGAAGTCGGAGAGCAAAGCCGGTCGGGAAGGTAAGGATTGTTATTTGAGTGGGTGTGTTCTAGACCCCAGTAGGGCCTCCCTCCCACCCTCCTCCTCTAACCTAAATTAAAAGTCCACAGACTTGCCCCAAAAAGAGGGTCCAAGGAAGTTCCTGTGGATTGAGGAGTGAGGCTTTAGCTCAGGAGTCTTTGACAAGGAGGTTGAGTGAAGTGATTATGCCACAGTTGAAGAGGGTGAAGACATGACTGCCAAGCTGGTTCAGTGTGCTACGTGCTTGATGTGGGAGGTCAACGACTGTGGTGTGTCTGGCTCGTATAAGTGTGGAAAGTGTGTGCACGTTCAGCTGCTGACAGAGCATATTGCAGCCCTGATGAAAGAACTCAAGGACCTTAGGCTCATCCGAGAGAATGAGATCTTTCTGGACAAGACCTTCAGCGAGGTTATTACACCGGCCATACCAGAAGAGAGCAGACGATGAGGAAGGCAGAGAGGAGACAGGTGCAAGAGACCCCAGGGGAAGTACCTGTCAGGAACAATTTTAATTTTTGGAAACAGTAAAGACAGATGACACTGCCAGTCCGCGAGGCGGCTGGTCTGTCAATCAAAAGTTGGCGTGGAGGTAGAGTGGAAGAGTCGAACATCGCACAGAACCGCGGTAATAGGGGACTCCATAGTGAGAGGAACTGACCGGGGTTTTTGTGGCAGCAGGCGGGACTTAAGGATGGTGTGTTGCCTTCGTGGTGCCAGGGTTAAAGACATCACAGACAGAGTGCAGGAAATCCTCAAGGACGAAGGTGAGCCGGAGGTGGTGGTACATGTTGGCACAAATGATGTCGAGAAGAAGAGGAGGAGCATACTACAGCGGGACTTCGGAGAACTAGGAAGAAGGCTGAAAAGCAGGACGTCCAGGGTGGTTATCTCCGGTTTGCTTCCAGTTCCTCGGGCTGGTGAAGCCAGAAACAGGGAGATAATGGACTTGAACATGTGGCTGGGGAACTGGTGCAGGAAGTAAGGATTTAAATGCTTGGATCACTGGGGTATGTTTTGTGGTAAGTATAAATTATACAAGAGAGATGGTTTGCACCTTAATAGGTTAGGGACCAGCATTCTGGCAGGCAGGTTTGCTACTGCAACACAGCTACGTTTAAACTAAGTAGCGGGGGGATGGGGGGGGAAGGAGGGGACAAACTGGATGTTTAAGAAGGAAATTGAAGGGAAAGTTAGAACAAGGGAAGTCAAGAAAGACAACTGTGTCAGTGAAGCAGAAAACTCAAAAAGGGATCATGCTGTAAGATTGAGTGAAATAGGAGTTGATGGGAAGGGTGGGGGCAGTAACAAATTAAAAATACTATATATTAATGCACGAAGCATTAGAAATAAGATGGATGAGCTTGAGGCTCTTTTGGAAATTGGCAGATACGATATTGTGGGGATGACTGAGACGTGGCTTCAAGTGGACAGGGCCTGGGAAGTGAATATTCAAGGCTACATGTGCTATCGTAAGAACAGACTGACTGGCAGAGGGGGTGGGGTGGCCATGTTGGTAAGGGATGATATTCAGTCCCTTGCGCGGGGGGACCTAGAATTAGGGGATGTAGAGTCAGTATGGAAGACTCTCTTGGAAGTTATCTACAGGCCCCCAAACAGTAGTCTGGATGTCGGATGTAAGTTGAATCAGGAGCTGAAATTGGCCTGTCGCAAAGATGTTACTACAGTTGTTATGGGGGATTTCAACATGCAGGGTAGACTGGGAGAATCAGGATGGTATTGGACCGCAAGAAAGAGACTTTGTGGAGTGCCTCAGAAATGGATTCTTAGAGCAGCTGGTGCTGGAGCCAACCAGGGAGAAGGCAATTCTGGATCTGGTATTGTGCAACAAACCAGAATTGATCAGGGACCTCGAAGTAAAGGAGCCATAGGAAGTAATGACCATAATACAATAAGCTTCAATCTGCAATTTGAGACCATCGCTGAAGGTCTTGTCCAGAAAGATCTCGTTTTCTCGGATGAGCCTAAGGTCTTCGAGTTCTTTCGTCAGCGCTGCAATATGACAGTGGAGGAACAATGGCAGATATTTCTGTGTATAATGCAGAAGCTGCAGGATCAGTTCATTCCAAAAAGGAAGAAAGATCCTAGGAGGAGGCATGGGTGGCCGTGGCTGACGAGGGAAGTTAAGAAACATATAAAGTTAAAAGAGAAAAAGTATAACATAGCTAAGATAAGTGGGAAAACTGAGGAC
>NC_057718.1:30252973-30260121 GCF_004010195.1 Chiloscyllium plagiosum | reverse complement strand
AGTGGTGGCTGTGTGGAATGTTCTGCCCCAGAGGGCAGTGGAGGCCCAGTCTCTGGATTCATTTAAGAAAGAGTTGGATAGAGCTCTCAAGGATTGTGGAATCAAAGGTTATGGAGATAAGGCAGGAACAGGATACTGATTAAGCATGATCAGCCATCATCATATTGAATGGTGGTGCAGGCTCGAAGGGCAGAATGGCCTACTCCTGCACCTATTGTCTATTTACTTCAACAAGGACGCATCACAACTGGGATCAATTCCCATGTCATTGGCACTAATCTGATGCACATTGGCTGACATGCAACTAAGCCAGTTGGAAGTCCAAGTTACTTTCGCAGCATGTACCTTTACATTGATGTTGCAATCTGGAACTATAAATAGTAATTGTGAGAAGTTCAATTTCCTTTCCATTATGTGACTGACGAATCTCGTGTTGGTACTGCCAGTCAGTGGATATATTGAAAGGTTTTACAGGTTAATACTCAACCTGTTTGGCCACATTATGAACATACCTTTCTTGACCATCAGGTCCTAGACTGGGCTTGAACACAGAACTTTTCACTCAGAGGCAGGTACCCTACTCTCAACATCACAACCTCCATGGATAAATGAAAACATTTTATGAAATGATGAAAAAAGTTTAATACTGCATATTAAAATGTAAATATTTTATTGATGTGCAATTTGTTCACAGATCAATGATTATTATCTCATTAATATTTAATTGAGTCATTCTTTTGTGCCCTTCATTAATTGATTATATATTGATTAGCGAATTTTTGTTAGTAGCTCAACAATTCTTGTAAAGTATGTCAAATGTATTCAAATAGCATGCTTTCTGTGAAATATAGCACCTATCTTTGAACTCTGTCTTAGTGTGAACTGGATTGTTTGTTTTGTATTCCAGTACAAGTCCTTCACCAGCACTTGTTATTATTGAAGCTGTTTGAACTTTATTTCCAATTTTATTGATGTCGGTACTAAGTCTCACGTTTGCTTCCTTGGGAAGATATGAAATTTTGCTTGCCAGGTTTACTTCTGAAGAATTACCAAAATTTAGTACAATTAAAAAGACCGAACTCAAACCATCAAGTTCTCTCACATATGCAAATATATCTGCATCGTTCCATATATAACACATCCATCCTCTATGAATAGGCAATGCATTCCGGCGAAGAAAGCTCAGTTCACGGTACAGAGTCAAGGTAGAGTTTTGTTGTTCCTTTTCAACCTGTCAAGATTATTACACAGTGTAATTAAAAATACGTATATGTTGCAAGTCCCCGAGAAAACCAAAGGTTTAAAATATCTAGATAGAGAATTAATTATTGTTTCAATGCTCTTTTCCCCCATTCTGACTATTCATCTAAACCTGAACCTTTGCATGTAAATGGTTAAAACTCCATAAATACAAGCTTAGCTTTTTGTAACTACTTGATGAGTTTTTATATAAATAATTCTGAAAATTGTGTCTCCACTTACTTCAACATTTACTATAACGTAATTTGGGTGGACAGGAAGCCAGGTTTTATTTGCTGTACTGAAGCCAGCATTATCACTGCTATCCCATTGCATGGGTGAGCGCTGTGGATCTCGATTTGCTGTCTGGAACAAAATTGGAAGAAACTTCAGCCACTTGAAAAAGTTATTCAGCTTTTTTAAATTCAATCTTATGTAAAAATATGTATAAAGTTTTCATATTATATAATAAATGTATTATTTGCCCATACGTTTCCTATATATTTGCTCTTAGAACTTAAGGAATAGTAAAATGTTTTGTTCAATGTCGACACAAGAAATACTGTTAGTGACAATTTCCAGCTAGCCCAAGACCTGGAAAAGCTTATTATGTTGATGAATTTAAATGCAAATTTTAGATTTAAATTTTAATTATTGCTGAAACTTAAAATCAACAAGCTGATCATAGCACTGTCACTTACTGAATTTTGGTGTCTCTTCTATCAATGTCAGAATATGTGAATTTACTCAATACTCTTTTTGTTTTAGCTAAGTGGCACCTCTGCCACTAATTTTGAGAGGATGCTATGTTAGGGGAAGTTCGTTTCTAGCCACAGGTTATTGGTTGCCGTGAAGGCAGACTGAGCATTGCCTTGTGTTATCAATGTTGTTTTTTACTGCCAAGTCTCATAAACATGACATGGCAGGCAAATCTTTGAGAGGTGGGCACAAAGAAATGAATGGAGACTGCGAAACCTCTTCATGTAGATTTATTAATCATCAAGTACATAATTTTATTTCAGCAATCTAGACCAGATTTCAGCCCAAATCCCAGGTGTGGAATGTTTAGCCTCCTAAAAGTTGTAAAAACCTAATGTGAAATACTTACGGGATCAAATTTTCCAAAAGGATCTTGAATCTCATCTTCAGATACAGTAATATTCTCCATTCCTAATTCTTCTCCATAATAAGTAGTAGGAGTTCCAGGAAGAGTCAGCAAAAGCATATTAATGACCTTAACGTACTTTTCACCAACACGAGATGCAATGCGAGAATTGTCATGATTTCCTACCTAAAAGTCAAGAAAATAGGAATACATAGCAACTAATTGTGTTACAATGTATAATTTTAACATTGGAATACAATATTCAGTAGGTTATGTTAACAAACCAGTTCTTTTCACACATATACTTTGCAATGTATTTGTTCCTAGACACACTGTAACTTGATTTATTTGTTTTACCCACTACTTGGCTTAATTTCAAACCAAAAGAAATTTCCTTCTTTACTTCAAAATAGGTTTTGAATTTCCCTAACAGGCCATCTTTGCAGCTTATTACGAATGATTGCTGAAACGGATTATCACTGCTGGAGATTTCTGCTTCCTGCAACGTTTAAGACAAAATTGCACACAACCCATTTCACTAGATTTAAGAGCAAAAGATAATTTTCAATTCAAATTTAACCTGCTGTGCTATTACATTCCACAAGGTGGGAATATATTAAATTGAACAAGATAACAACTAAGTTAAATATACTAGCATTACCAGTTACCCATGAAATTTAAGGTCCTATTCATTAGCCATTTTCTATAAAGTTTAGGTAAATACATACCACCCAGTTTGGCCATTTTCCTGCAGGCATGTTGCGCATCCAATAATCTACAATTTTAAATACTCCATCTCCTGACATCTCTTTATAGAGATCAATAAGGTAGAAGTTAAAGGGAAAGTCAGCTTCTTGTTGTATAGATGTTCCATAGTACATCATAGTTTTATAAATCTCTTCATTGTCATATGATTCAGTCATTAGAAATCTGCAAAGATAATGTGATTAAAAATGTATTCCATACTGACAAGCAATGAATAAATTTGTCTTAATCATGATATATTGCTATAATTTACATAATGCAAATAAGGTCAAAATTTTACACATCTAAAGAAAAAAATGGCCTTTTGGCTTATGTCAGTATTTAGCATTTTCTGAAGGCGAGAAAGTAAACATGTTTCATCCAGTGAGCTGTAATACAACACTTCAGTGTTTAAAAGAACTTAGATATTTGGCAAGTGTCGATGTACTCACTGGAGACTTGAATATCACGGGGCAGGTATAGTTGCTGAATGTTCCAGGGTTTAGATGTTTCAAAAGGAATGGGGAGAGGAGGTAAAAGCAGTGGAGGAGTGGCATTACTAATTAAGGGTACTATCACAATTGTAGAAAGGGAGGCCGTTGAAGAGGGTTTGTCTACAGAGTCAGTATGGGTGGAAGTCAGAAACAGGAAAGAAGCAGTCACTTTTGGGGAGTTTTCTACAGACCCCCTCAGTAACAGCAGAGACACCAAGGAGCAGATTGGGAGATGGATTTTGGAAATGTGCCGAAATAACAGGGTTGTTGTCATGGGTAACTTTAACTTCCCTAATATTGATTGGAACCTTCTTAGTTCAAATAGTTTGGATGGAGCAGTTTTTGTCAGATGTGTCCAGGAAGGGTTCCTGACTCAATATGTAGATAGGCCAACTAAAGGATTTGGTGCCAGATGTCAGGTATGGGAAAGGATTGAATTGGGGGAGGGGGAATTACAATGCAATTTGACCAGAACTGGGGCACTTAATTTGGGAACAGATGTTCTAGGGGAAATGCACAAGAAACGTGGAGATTGTTTAGGAAGGACTTGTTGATAGTGCTGGACAGGTTTGTCCCACTGAGGCAAGGAAGGGATGGTAGGTTGAAAGAATCTTGGTTGACAAGGGATGAGGAACATCTAGTCAAGAGGAAGAAGGAAACTTACCTAAGGATGAGGAAGCAAGGATCAGACAGGGCTTTCAAGGGTTACAAGATAGCCAGGAAGGAATTGAAGAATTAACTTAGGAGAGCTAGAAGGGAGGATGAAAAAGCTTTAGCGGATAGGATTAAATAAAACCCTAAGGCATTCTATGCTTCTGTGAGGAACAAGAGAATGGCCAGAATGAGGGTAGGGCCAATAGTGGATGGAATTTGTGCCCAGAGTCAGACAAGGTAGGGGAGGTCCTTAATGAATATTTTGCTTAAGTATTCACGACTGAGAGGGACCTTAGTGTTTCTGAGGACTGCATGAAACAACTGATATGCTCAAACAGGTTATGAAGGAGTATGCGCTGAAAATTTTGAAAAGCAAGGATAGATACATCCGTTGGGCCAGATGGGATATACCGTAGGAAGTAAGGGAAGAGATTGCAGCACCTTTGGCGATGATCTTTACTTCCCACTGTCCACTGGAGTAGTGCCAAATGATTGGAGGCTGGCACATGTTATTCCCTTCTTCAAGAAACGAAATGTGGATAATCCTGGGAATTACAAACCAGTCAGTCTTACATCTGTGGTGGGCAAAGTATTGGAGAGGATTCTGAGAGACAGGATTTGTGATTACTTGGAAAACCATAGTTTGATTAGAGAAAGTCAACATGGCTTTGTGACGGGCAGGTCATGCCTCTCAAACCTTATTGAATTCTTTGAGGATGTGACAAAACTCATTGATGAAGGTAGAGCAGTGGATGTGGTGCACATGGGTTTTAGCAAGGCATTTGATGAGGTTCCCCAAGGTAGACTCATTCAGAAAGTAAGGAAGCATGGGATACAGAGGTATCTGGCTGTCTGTATACAGAATTGGCGAGCCCATAGAAGACAGGGTGGTGGTAGATGGAAAGGATTCAGCCTGGAGCTTGGTGACCAGTGGTGTTCTGCAGGGATCGGTTTTGTGATTTTTATAAATGAATTGGATGAGGAAGTGGAAGATTGGATTAGTAAGTTTGCTAATGACACAAAGATTGGTGGAGTTGTGAATAATGTGGACGGTTGTTGTAGGTTGCATTGGGACATTGATAGGATGCAGAACTGGGCTGATAAGTGGCAGATGGAGTTAAACCTGGAAAAATTTGACTTGATTCACTTTGGAAGGTCAAATTTGAATGCAGAATACAGAGTTAAAGGCAGAATTCTTAGCAGTGTGGAGGAATAGAGGGATTTGAGGTCCAGGTCCTTAGATCTCTCAAAGTTGCCACCCAAGTTGATAGGGTTGTTAAGAAGGTGTATGGTGTGTTGGCTTTCATTAGCAAGGTTATTGAGTTTAAGAGCCAGGTTATACTTCAGTTCTTTAGAGCCCTTGTTAGACCATACTTGGAATATTGTGTTCAGTTCTGGTTGCCTCATTATAGGAAAGATGTGGGAGCTTTGGAGAGGGTGCACAGGAGATCTGCCAAGATGCTGCCTGGACTGGAGGGCATGTCTTATGAAGAAGGGTTGAGGGAGCTAGGGCTTTCCTCATTGGAGTGAAGAAGGATGAGAGGTGACTTAATAGAGCTGTATAAGATGATGAGAGGCATAGATAGAGAGCCAGAAACCTTTTTCCCAAGGTGGAAATGTCTATCACGAGGGGGTTTAATTTTAAGGAAATGGAGGAAGGTTTAGGGGAGATATCTGAGGTAGGTTCTTTATACAGAGAGTGGTGGGTGCATGGAATGCACTGCCAGCAGTGGTAGTAGAGTCAGATACATTAGGGACATTTAAGCAACTCTTAAATAGGCACATGGAAGATAGTACAATGAAGGATGTATAGGATAGTCTGATCTTAAAGTAGGATAAAAGGTCAGCACAACATCAAGGGCCAAAGTGCTTGTACTGTTCTATGTTCTATTATAGGCCCAAGGAAATTAAGGCTCATTTCAAGGAATGATTTTCATTACTGAATACAAGAAAATTAGAGTAAAAGTCTGACAAGATGAACAATGCAAGTCGGAGTGCTGTGGCAAAATGTGTCTCTGACTTCATAGTTGATAGTCTGAAAACAATTATAACAGAGGCTTTTAAGTAGATAAATATGCCTGATACTTCCATTTGAATCATGTTTCAGAAGGTGCAGACTACAAGTTATATTTTTATGCTTTTTCTTCTAAGATATCATTGCAGAAAGCAAAGGAGTCTCTTTAAGCCCACATAAAAGGAAATGCAGCAGCTATGGGGAAGTGAGGACTGCTGGATTGAACCAAAGTGTCTTGTTTCTAGGGCTATGAGTAGGATGAGTACTCTCTGAGCAATTAAGATTCTTTATTATTCTCAGCAATCAGATACTCCTTCCTGCTGCAGTGCAGCATGCTCCATGACTTTTCATTGCCTTCTTCCATCACCTTTGCTGCTCAGCTCTCCACAATAACTCCATGCAATCTCCACATGACTATCGATAGTCATGGGATTCAATATATTAACCCTGTTTTTCTCTCTCTCCAGATGCAGCCAACCTGGCTGAGTTTCTCCCGACACTTCCTGGATTTATTGCAGGATTTTAGTTAGGTTTAATGGTTAGAATCCTTTCTCTGAAATTCACATGTAACTGTATAAAGTTGATTTCTTGATCATTGATATTTATTATTAACAAGGATATTTATAGAACATAGAAGAATACAGCACAGTACAGGCCCTTCGGCCCTCGATGTTGCGCTGATCCAAGCCCACCTAACCCACACTAGCCCACTATCCTCCATATGCCTATCCAATGCCCGCTTAAATGCCCATAATGAGGGAGAGTCCACCACTGCTACTGGCAGGGCATTCCATGAACTCACGACACGCTGAGTAAAGAACCTACCCCTAACATCTGCCCTATACCTACCCCCCCTTAATTTAAAGCTATGCCCCCTCATAATAGCTGACTCCATACG
>NC_057718.1:30237915-30252571 GCF_004010195.1 Chiloscyllium plagiosum | reverse complement strand
TCTGTCTTCTTCCAGCCTGCCAATTCCTAATCCAAACCTCCAACTCACCGTCAATGCCATACCTCCGTATTTTTTGCAGTAGTTTACCATGGGGAACCTTATCAAACGCCTTACTAAAATCCATATACACAACATCTACTGCTTTCCCCTCGTCCACCTCCTTAGTCACCTTCTCAAAGAATTCAATAAGGTTTGTGAGGCACGACCTGCCCTTCACAAAACCATGCTGACTATCCTTGATCACATTATTCCTATCCAGATGTTCATAAATCCTATCCCTTACAATTCTCTCTAAGATTTTGCCCACAACAGAAGTGAGACTCACCGGCCTATAGTTACTAAGGTTATCCCTAGTCCCCTTCTTGAACAAGGGAACCACATTTGCTAGCCTCCAATCTTCTGGCACTACTCCTGTAGACAACGAGGACATAAAAATCAAGGCCAATGGCTCTGCAATCTTCTCCCTTGCTTCCCAGAGAATGCAAAGAAGAGGATTTAACTTTTTGGTCGTGATTCAACACAAAATCTAAATGGCTTTTGGCCAATTAGGATAGCACTCTCATCTCTGAGTCACAAAGTTATGGATTCAAGGCTATTGCAGCACTTAAGCTCATAATCAGTACTGAGGGAATGCTGAATTGTTATTCTTCCTTTTCACTGTTCACATTAATGTGAATGAATGAATGCCAAGATTCAAAGAAAAAATTTCAGTCAGAATGGCCAAAGTTACACCAGCAGCTGAATGTCAATGAATTAATTGTATATAAACAACTTCTGAGGTGACTTGAGGATTTCTTGGATGATGGTGGAGGGTATTTGAATGTAAGGTTTTCCTTACCTGTATCTGCCGGGTTCTTTACTAAACTCTTGCAAAACATGTTGCCAGTCGCGGACAATATCGTGAATGCCCACTTGTGTGGTTGTGTAATCATGATAGAGTTCATCATATGATGTGATATTATTCTTGAAGAATAAATAAAGAAAATCTAATTAGTACAGTTATGAGTGCTTGATGTTGACCAATAATATCAAAACCTTTTTAATTGTGGAGAGCATTGAACATGAGACTGAAAGGTCCTCATCTGACTGTCATATGTTCTGGAATATAGTGCAGCAATAAGACACAAGTGCTTTCCCAACGTCAGTGAAAGCAATATTTAACCCGGACCAGCCAGTAATGCCTGAAAAGTCTTACCAGTGTTATTGCAATATACAGCTTTTACTCTCTGCTCAGCTTGTCCTTACATGCTTTAGCTCCAGCACCACAAATCCTTTGTCCATATCTTTATTTGTTGTATCAGCATTTGCTGATGCCCTAATGATTTGATCCATTTCCTGACACCAATTGTTTCTTGCGGTCAGCTGAGCTGTCCCACACTTCTTCATGTTTCTGCAAACATGTTTGTAGTCCACTCCCTGCTTTTGCTGGACGTGCTGGTATGTATTTTGAGGTAAATGACAAGATCTGAAAGAGGGCTGGTATCAATGAAAATCTCATGCTAAGGTTGGAGACCCTGTTAACATACTGACAGAGGAAGGGCATGCAGTACAATAGACAGGCTGGAGGACACACAGAGCAGAGTTTTTAAACATCTCCCTCTTTCTGTATACTCATGTTTCTTTCCCCACGCTCTGCATTAAAATCTAACGCATTGTCTCTCATTTGTGATTGCTAATCTTTGTAATTAACTGTTAACCCTTGTCCCTCTTCCCTACTCGCAGAACTTTCCTAAAGATGTAGTATCACCAGAGGATGGAATTCTGCATGATATGTTACTGATAATCACACACCATTTAAGCTTGAAAAATGTGAAAGCTGTTGAGATTCAGGACATTCTGTGGAAGTCCAGGTGGTAATGTGTGTGCAGTCGATGATTCCCTGGACTTATGAGGAGTCTAAAAATGTTTTATTAACTCCAGAGCCTTATCTTGCTATTTTCAGTTGTCCACAGGAAAGTGTGCTCTGTGACCAACATGATGCAAACATGAGCAGTAGACTGACTAATGTTACTGCTATTCCCTGTGGTAGCCCAGAAGGATTTGGACACTAAAATGTTCAGGGAAGCAATGACAGGCAAGGTTCTGGTCACTGGTTTTGCGCAGAACGTAATGCTACTGTTACCACCTTTCAGAAGAAGCAGAGCCTCACTAAGCATTTTCTTCTCTAAGAACTGCTGAGAATGATGTCTTGAGTCTGAAATCTGGGAAAGGTGATTGGTATAAACTCTCCTCCTCCTCCATGCTCTCCTTACAGCTGCTATTTTTTGTGCCCAATCTGCTTTTTCTTCTTCCTTTAACTAGAAATACCCATGTTGAGGTCAAAGATGTGCTGCTGAAATGCCTTTGCCAGTTGTTGACACTGAAGTACTAGTAGCCTCTATATTTTTAATCAAACTGTAGACATTTCTCTTTTGTGGCAGATGGGTCTCAACTTGGAAATTCTGACCCAAAGATAGGGCCCCTGCACTGCACCACAAGTGGCCTTCATAATTTAAATTTTGCCCACTTTTATGGTGGAATTTGAAATTAAGTCCCCAGGGCATTAGCTGTGGATTACTTGACATTACCACTACACCACTGTCACTGCTCATAAAAATTATCTTTATTCAATCTTTTCAGACATGGTGTGATAAACCTCTGGTACCAGTGGGGCTTGAACCTAGAGCCTCTGCGTTAGTTGTATGGATACTTCCACTGCTCCATGAGAGTATTAGCCATAATATTAATTGTATCAATTGAGGTTAAGTGAATACAAGTTAGAGAACTTTGGATAGTTACCTGACCATTATTAAGGAGATACTTAATGACAGACAAGTTCACTTGATCAAGAGATATATACTGGTTAATTTCTCACTGTGAATAAAGCTATTTTGAGTAAAGATTAGCTTTGGTTTATTTCTTCATCAGATAACTATCTGGAATATAGCACTCTATGAAGCCTTTCATAATATTCATAAGTTAAAGAATTGCAAAATGCTCCAGCAAATTATCCAATAACAGATAAGAATCCCTTTGCATATAATAGAAAATTACAATTTTCTGAACATGACCCATGGATTCTTCATCTAGAACTGACTTTTTTTTAAGTTTGAGTAAGTTCTTGATTTTGACAACATTTTAAAAAACTTTTAATCTACATTTAACGTTTGTCACCTTTCTATCATTACCTGAGCGGAATGAATTGTAGAATTCATGTACCATGGACAGTGTCAAAGGCAATTTACTAATTTTCATAAGAAATCATGTTGCTCACCGGGTTCTGTGTTAAGTTGACTTGAGGTTCATTTCTTAAGCTTTCAGCTTCTAGAAGATATTTGACTGCATCCACTCTGAAACCATCAACCCCCTTCTTCAGCCAAAATCGTAATACATTCTTGAAAAAAATAGAAAAGTTCAAATCATCATATACATGTATCACATGTTTAATGAAAAGACTAAATCAAAATATGCAAACTCCACACAACAGTGAATACAATACTGTGAGTTACATAGCTAAACCAAGAGGACAATCAGTTGATCACAGAAAAGCTGAGCTAAGGAATTTTTAATTTGAAATAAAGTCAACTGTGTTTCAATACCTCTCCAGTGCTTGAACACAAAAAAACAGGCTAACACTCCAGTGCAGTAATGAGCAAGCACTATGAGTGGACATTGTTTAGACAAGGTTAAGAATTATGTAAAAGATCCCTATGACACCATTTAGTACAAGGTCAGGGGAATTATACCTTGGACATTCTTGAATGAGCATCAAAAAAGTAGATTATCTAGTCATATTACATTTTATTATTTTAATTGTAATAAATGTTCATAAAAAGTGTTGGCAGATTACAGATGTTAGTCTGTGTTGCCAACACAATCAAAATGGAAGTAGTATTATGTGTACTTATAATTTCCCATTTGGAATCTAAATTTATATCTCCAAAATGTTTCTCTAATAATTTCTAAATGTATATGGACCTCAGAAAGGCATTAGACAAAGTTCCTCAAGGCATTCTGCTTAGCAAGGTTAGACCACTCAGAATAGAGGGAGAACTAACCATTTGGGTACAAAACTGGCTTGAAGATAGAAGACAGAGGGTGATGGTGAAGGATTGCTTTTCAGTCTGGAGGTTTGCTTTTCAGACTGGAGCCCTGAGACCTGCAGTGTACCCCAAGGATTGGTCCACTGCTTTTCGTCATTTGTATAAATGATTTGGATGTGAACATAGGAGGTATAGTTAGTACGTTTGCAGATGACACCAAAATTAGAGGTACAGTGGACAGCGAAGATGATTACCTCAGAGTACAACGGGACCTTGATCGAATGGGCCGAGGAGTGGCAGATCGGAGTTTAATTTAGTTAAATGTTAGGTGCTGCACTTTGGAAAGGCAAATCAGGTCAGGAATTATACATTTATGGTAAGGTCCTGGGGACTGTTGCTGAATCAAGAGACCTTAGAGTACATGTTCACAATTCCTTGAAAGTGGAGTTGCAGGTAGATAGGATAGTGAAGAAGGCATTTGGTATGCTTGCCTTTATTAGTCAGTATATTGAGTATAGGAGTTGAGAGGTCATGGTTGTGGCTGTACAGGAAATTAGTTCGGACACTTCTGGAAGGCTGCGTTCAATTCTGGTCTCTCTGCTATATGAAGGATATTGATGAAATTTGAAAGGATTCAGAAAATATTCACAAGGATGGTGTTGGGTTTGGAGGGTTTGAGCTATAGGGAGAGGTTGAATGGGCTGGGGCCCTATTCTGTGAAGTGTCTGAGGCTGTGAGGTGACCTAAGAGAGGTTTATAAAATCATGAGGGGCATGGATAAGGTGAGTAGCCAGTCTTTTCCCCAGGGTGGGGGAGTCCAAAACTAGAGGTTGGAGGGGAAAGATTTAAAAGGGACCTAAGGGACAACATTTTCACACAGAGAGTGATGCATGTATGAAATAAACTGCCAGAGGTGGAGGCTAGTACAATTACAGCATCTAAAAAACATCTGGATGGTATATGAATAGGAAGATATGGGCCAAATGCTGGCAAATGGGACTGAATTAATTTATAATATCTCGTCAGCATGGAAGAGTTGGTCCAAAGGGTCTGTTTCCATGCTGTACAGCTCTATGACTCTAAGCTTAAAACTCCAAAATAGCATCCCTGTGGTTCATTTGGTAAAGTCCTTGTTCAATCTGGAAGTGAGGCATTCAGACAATGAAGTTCCCAGATTCAATTCATATGGCTTACAGGTAAGATGCAATACCAAGTTATTTAAACATAGGTTACAAATCTGGTTATGGAGGAAAATTAGGCATACACAAAAATTGGTAGGCTCTGACAATTGATTCCTGCTTCATAGTCCATCCTATGTATCAGAATACATTTTGAATATTAACAATGAGTGAAAATCCATGTAGTCAATCGTCATAAATCATGCTCTGGGCCCCATGCAAACTCAGCATAACTTGCAGCTGTGTAATTTTGACTATTCAGTTGGGTTCTATCTTATTAAAAATAAGACTTAATGCTGATCTCTAACATTTCCCACTAGTTTCTTTATTTCCTAGTGCAGGGAGATGGATGTAATGAGTTAGCATACATTTTTCATACTGACATTAAAATAATGAAGAAACCATAAATCTGTTATGCACATTTATGTGGCTAACAACATAACTTGAGTTGAGCCATAGGCCAAACCAAAAGCTACCTACTTTCATTTCTTCTTGCACGTCAACATTTCTGTAATTCAAATCTGGTTGTTCCTTCAAGAACTGATGTAAGTAACACTGTCCTCGAACCTCGTCAAATTGCCAGGCAGAGTATCCAAACAAACTGACCTGAAAAAAATGGACAGTTTCTCATGTCCTGATTGGAATGTCAATTGTAAACTGATGCAAGATAATTCACTGCAATATCCTTTAAAGGAAAGATGTTCTCACGATAGAAAGCTCATTTGACAATTACGCATTTAGCCGTAATTTTTCTTGTCTGTATCAATTAATGCCTCATTTTTAATTATTCAGCTAATTTGTATATAAGTGATGACATGATCTGGTATTTTTGTTTTAAGAAATGACTAGGCATTGAACTTTATAAATATTTGTTCTCATTATCAGGGTTAAAAGAAAAAAGAATTTTACACAGAATGAGAGGGAAATTGGGAGGTTGAATTAGGTCACTTGGCCCAACAAGTCCACACTGACCCTCTAAAGAGCAACCCAGCCCGACCCTATTATTCTACATTTACCTGTACTAATGCACCTAACCTGCACATCTTTTGTATTGTGGAAAGAAACCAGAGCAGACCCATGCAGGCACAGGGAGACTGTGCAAACTCCACACAGATAGTCACCTAAGGATGGAAATGAACCTGGGCCCCTACTACTGTGAGGCAGCAGTGCTAACCACTGAGCCACCATGCCACCCTTACTTTAAACACAAACAGTAGTTCAAATACAATTTGTCTGCTTTGTTTCAGTAAACTTTTACTTCTTTCCTTCAACTAATCATCAACTTTATAATATTTAAAAGTTGGCAACGGGCTGAATTTTCACCACAAAGCAGGAAACAGGAGCCAGGTCTGTGTTTGTGTGAGAAATCCACCTCTGATAGGCAAATAATTAAAATTCAGACTTTTTGGGGCAAGCTTTAAATTGAAATGGAATGGGTTTTCTGGTCACTCGTGCTAGTAAGGATGGTTAGGGTGTGGTCAGATGGAAAGTGGGTCTCTTTTCGACACTCAGCAGCAAAGATAAATAAGGTGTTATTTGACCAAGGGAGAGATCTGTTGATTGTGACAAAATTTTACAATTCATCGAAGGAATTGAGATGTCTCAAGAGTGTCGAAAGCCTGGAATCTGGGACAGGGAAGATCATATTCCAAAAGTGGAGGAAGGTCTGTAAAAGTCGAGAATGTTTTCATTTTTTGGGACTAGATTGAAATTGACTATTTTTACCGGAATGACAAGAAAGGTTTTTGCAACATGGAAATCAAATGTTATATGTTCATAGAATCATAAAGTCCCTACAGCATGGAAGCAGGCTATTTGGCTCATCAAGTCCACATCGACCTTCCGAACAACACGCTACCCAGACCCACCCTTGTACTCCATTCCTGCAACCCTGCATTTCCCGTGGCTAATCCACCCAAACTACACATCCCTGGACACTATGGGCAACTTAGCATAGCCAATCCACCTGCACATCTTTGGACTGTGGGAAGAAAATGAAGCACCCACAGGAAATGTTTCAGTAGTGGAAGCCCTTCCTGTTAATGATCTCACTCATTGCTCGGCATTTTGATAGACATGCGAGTTCAATTCCTGATGCTCTGCATTGATGGAGATGAGATCCAACACCCTATGTCTTTGAAAGGCTCTACCGTTAAATTAACATGTTGTCAAGCTGTGACAAATGAGACATCAGTGACCAGTGTGATGCAGCAATGTGCATCTCTTTTTGAGATGTTATTAAAGTCTACAGCTGATCCTCGGCAGAAATACAAATTGAAGAGTTTCAATGCTAAGAAAATTTAACAGTCACTGCAAGGGTCTGGTAACCAGTACCATGCTGTGAGAGATCTCAGGCAATGAGGGTGATGAGGTTTGTATTGCCCATCTGTCGGTCAATTCAGAGATCCCTACGGCACTTGTTCACCTTAGTCCCTGAGTAGCTCCATCTTCACTGCTCTATCCTATGTTGAGAGTATAGCCTTTTTTGTCTTTGTACCACTGCATTCCTGAAGAAGGGCTTATGCCCGAAACGTCGATTCTCCTGTTCCCTGGATGCTGCCTGACCTGCTGCGCTTTTCCAGCAACACATTTCCAGCTCTGATCTCCAGCATCTGCAGACCTCACTTTCTCCACTGCATTCATACTTGCATTCCTTCATACTAGGCAATATCCCAGGCAGTAAATCTGTGGTCCACTTTTTATTTGCCTCAATGTGCTTGCTGCTTTGTGGAATTCAGACAAACACACAGCTGTGGTCTTACTATCACTTCATATTTAAATTCATCACCACATCTCAATTTTTATATTTCACAACTCCTGCCAGAAAACCCAATATTTGAATAGCTCTTTTTGGCAATAGCTACATGAAGTGTTGTTTTTAATGTTTGTGAAACTGAATCTCAAAGTTTCTTTTCTATATCAGAAAGATTGTTTCTAGTCAAAGTGCAATAATATTTTCAAAAGATGTTCTGAAAGTAATAACAATGATAACTTAATAGATGAACTGGTTTCCATCGGCATTAAAATCATAAAATTCCAACTGACCCTCACTATTTTTCCAGTGAATACAGGAAAAGAAAAGGAGACTTTAAAAATTGCTAATAAAATAGAACTAATACATTTTAATATTAGGGAGTTAGAAAACTTAGATAAGGTAATTTAAATGACATCATTACCCAGTTGTTAGGATTGGTGGTTTTGTTCAGTTCGTGTTTACAGTCAACCCAGATATAGTAATCAGTGTATTTTCCTGTTCGATTCCGGCTAAGTTGAAACCAACGGTGTTTATCACTAGTGTGATTTGGAATGAAATCCATTATCAGTTTCAAACCTTTTAAAAAGTATACGGAAAGCATATCAATGAAGTTAATTCTTTCAAAAGTTAATCAAATTGGTCATTATCGCAATTACCACCAAAAGTCATGTTAAAATATAATGCAGGAGGATCACTTGGACTTGGTTCAGAACAAGATCTTTCAATGTCAATAGAATGATTTCTTTGCCTTTGCATTCATCTTAAGGCAGGAGAATTACATTTGATGATGGATGCTAGTGAATTAGTCCTTCAAATATATACATTTGCAATTGGTAATAAACTTTTACCAATAGCTAGCTGCCGATGTATTCATAAAATGTTACATTCATTTGTAGAATGCTTTATTCACTTTAACAGTGAATAATACCCAGCTCTGCAGTTAACTTAGGAATGTCCTTTTCCAAACAAATGTTGTGTCTACATAGAGTATTTTGAGTTGTTTAAGAGAATGTAAAACCCTGATTATTACATTTGCAACTCTAACGGTGGAAATAACATGAGCTGCTAAAATAAAGTCGGAAGTCACATGACACCAGGTTATAGTCCAACAGGTTTATTTGAAATCACAAGCTTTCAAAGCATAGCCCCTTCATCAGGTGAAGATGAAGGGGCTACGCTCCAAAAGGTATGTGATTTCAAATACATCTGTTGGACTACAACCTGATGTTGTGTGACTTTTGATTTTGTTCACCCAGTCCAACACCAGCACAGCCACATCATGGCTGTTAAAATAAGAGCAACTATAGAATTGAAGACGTTTACAGCATTCAAATCAGGGTGACTCTAGCACATCTTTGCTACAGCAAAGTAAAACAGATTCTAATGTCCTGCTCATCATGAACTCCTCAAATAGAGGAGCTGACTTCCATTATTTATTAATTCAAATTTAAAAAACTCTATTAAATTTCCACTTAGGCTTCTCTGCCTTAGTAGATGTAGTCTCCAACTTCCTCTTATAGGCGAGAGGATCAACTATACATTAGCACATTATTAAAGCAATCTGTTTTAGTCTCATCTTCAGACTGGCACTTTACAGCCTTCTGGACTTAATACTGAGCTCCAACATCTTCAAATTGTGAAACAACTCCCATTTATTTCCTTTCTTTTAGTTTGTTACATTCTGTTATCATATCCTTTCTCCCCATTCCAGTCTGTCTGTCCTTTCAAGTCTGGCAGGAGACTCTCGATTGTTCTGCCATTCGCACATCCTGGTCCCCTAATCTGAACTATCAACATCTTTTTCCCACCAGCACCTTACACCCAATGCGCTCACACACCATACCCCGAAACTATAGCATAAATGCTGTCTCCTCTACACTTCACTACAGCTCTGATGAAGAGTCATCTTAACTCAACACGTTAGCTTGCTCTCTCTCCGTGGATGCTGTCTGACCCACTGTGATCTCCAGCATTTGTTGTTTTCAGTACAGATTGCAGTATCTGCAGTAATTTGCTCCTACAACCTGTTTTTGCCTTCTGTATGTTGTAATGATGCTATTATCCTAAATAACCAATGTGATAATATTGCATTATTCTCCATATCAACACAGTAAGTTGCATTTTAATCTGCTAATAACCCACAATAATACTTAAACAATTCACTGATTAAGTTCTTTTTTAAAAACAACAACCTAATATAGGAAATTAGAAATGACTCTGAGTAAGTGAATATGTCAAACTGTATCTTAATGTATAATTTAAATTATATCAATTTGCTCTTATGTTTTGGTTAAAATTACATAATAATTAAATTGGAGGGGCAAAGCATTTCTAAATTCAATTATAAACATTTCATTAATGGGTGCATATACAGGCAGTCTCCAGGTTGCTAAGAACAAAGAACAGTACAGCCCATAAACTGGCTCTTCAGCCTAGTAAAACCACGCTGACACATGATGCCTTTCTAAACTTAAAACCATTTGCCTCTGTGTGATCTGTATTTTTCTAGTCCCTACCTATTCATATATCAGTCAAGATGCCTCTTAAACATGGTTATTGTTTCCACCTCCGAGGAGAAAGTGAGGACTGCAGATGCTGAAGATCAGAGTTGAAAATGTGTTGCTGGAAAAGCGCAGCAGGTCAGGCAGCATCCAAGGGGCAGGAGAATCGATGTTTCGGGCATGCCCTTCTTCAGGAATGAGTAAAATGTGTCCAACGCCCCTCCCCCAAGTCCCTCCTCCCTACCTTTTATCTTAGCCTGCTGGACACACTTTCCTCATTCCTGAAGAAGGGCTCATGCCCGAAATGTCGATTTCCTGCTCCTTGGATGCTGCCTGACCTGCTGCGCTTTTCCAGCAACACATTTTCAGCATTGTTTCCACCTCCCCCCATCCTCTGGTAGTGCCTTACCACACTCTGTGTTAAAATACTTCTCACATCTCCTTTAAACGTTCACTTTTACCTTAAACCTATGGCCCCTATTAATTGATGTCTCCAGCCTGGGAAAAAGACTTTGAATATTTATTCTATCCATGCCTCTCATTATTTTGTATACTTCTATCAGATTACTCCTCAACCTTTGATGGTCAAGTGAAAACAAATCAAGTTTGTCCAATTTCTCCTCATATTTAACATCCTTTAAATCAGGTAACATCTTGGGAAAACATTTCTGTACCCTTTCCAAAACAGGCATGTCATTCTGGTAGTATGGCAAATAGAACTGTACATAATATTTCAAAAGTGGCCTAACTAAAGTGTATACAGATGCAACATGCCTGGCCATTTTTTTTATAGTCCATGTCCTAACTGATAAAGGCAAGTATACCAAATGCCTTCTTGACCATCTTATTCACTTGTATTGCCACTTTCAAAGAGCTGTGGACCTGTATGACTAGATCCTTCTGTTGTTGATGCTACTAAGGGTTCTGCCATTTGCTTTGTACATCTGTCCTGCATTACATCTTTCAAAATGCATCACCTCACATTTGTCCAGATTAAACTCCATCTGCCATTTTACCACCCAAATTCCCAGCCTATCTATATCCTGCTGCATCCATTGGCAATCCTCCTCACTATCTGCAACTCCCACAATCTTTGTATGATCCACAAATTTACTAATCAGGCCATCTACAATTTCCTCCAAATTATTTATGCATATTACAAGGAACTGAGGTCCCAGCACTGATCCTTGTGGAACTTCACTGGTCACAGATCTCTGGTCATAAAAACACTGTTCCACCGCTACTCTCCGTCTCCTAGGATTAAGCTGGTTCTGTATCCATCTTATCAGCTCGCTATGGATCCCATGTGATACACCTTTCAAATCAACCTGCTATGAGGGACCTTGTCAAAGATGGACAATATCTGAAATAAAGCTTTTGTTACAAGTATTGACTTGGACTCAGTTTTAAAACATTTATCTTCTCGTATATAGCAAGTGAATGTCTGACTTTGCATGTCCAAGATAGCAAGATTGAACTTGCTCTACAGAACACTTTCTCAAATGTTTTAAAAAATTTATATTATTACATAAAATGCACAACATACAAACAGACCAATAAGCACAACTACTCATTGCCACTTATGCTTCACAAAAGTATCCTCAAACATTATTTCATCTAATCCTATTGGCTGAGGACTGCAGATGCTGGTGATCCCTTATTATCAACACCTCCGCCTCCACTGCATCTGCTCCCAGGAGGACCAATTCCACCTCAGAACATCCCAAATGGCCTCCTTCTTCAAAGCCCGCAATTCCCCATCCCACATGGTCAATGATGCCCTCCAGTGCATCTCATCCACTTCCCACACTTCTGCCCTTGAAACCCACCCCTCCAATCACAACAATGACAGAACCCCCTGGTCCTCACCTTTCATCCCACCAACCTCTGGATACATCGCATTATCCTCCACCATTTCCACCACCTACAAACAGGCCCCACCATCAGGGATATATTTCCTTCCCCACCTCTATCTGTGTTCCATAAAGATCTTTCTCTCCACGACTCCCTTGTTAGGTCCACGCACCCCATCATCCTACCCAGCAATCCTGGCACCTTCCCCTGCCACCGCAAGAATTGCAAAACCCTCATCCACACCTCCCCCTTTACCTCTGTCCATGGCCCCAAAGGATCCTTCCATATGCATCCGAGATTTACCTGTATTTGGACACGTGCGAAACAACCCCACTGTCTTGTGGCCAAATACTTTAACACCCCCTCCCACTCTGCCAAGGACCTGGGCCTCCTCCAACACCAAATCGTAACTACCTGACGCTTGGAGTCAGAACATCTCATCTTCTGCCGTGGAACCCATGCGATCAATGTCAATTTCACCAGTTTCCTCATTTCCTCTACCCCCGCTTTATCCCAGATCCAACCTTCCAAATGGCACTGGCTTCTTGACTTTTCCTACCTGTCCATTTTCCTTCCCACCTATCCGCTCCACTCTCCTCTCTGACCTATCACCTTCAACCCCAACTTCATCTACTCACATTCTCAGCTACTTTCCGCTCAGCCCCACAACCCTCCCACATGTCTCTCAGCCCCCTTGGCCACAAGTCTCATTTCTGATGAAGAGCTTATGTTCAAAACATCGATTGTCCTGCTCCTCGGAAAATGCCTGACCGGATGTGCCTTTCCAGCACCACACCTTTCGACTCATGCATTATGGATTTGCTTCCCATTTTGACTTTGTGTGATAGATAGTTGGAAGTTAATTTTATATCTCTCCTGATTTTTATTTCCATTGACTTCATACAATCACAATATTTATAGCACAGAAGGAGGCATTTTGGCCCAGTGTGTTCATGCCAACCTCCAAGTAGCTATTCAGTCCAATTCCACTTTCCAGCTCAGCCATTAGCCTTGTCGGTGACAGTACTTCAAGTACATATCCAAGACATTTTAAAATGTTATGACAGTCTCTGAATCTACCACGTTATTTTTGGCTGTGAGTTTCAGTTCCCACCAGCTTCCATGTGAAAAAACATTCCCCTCAAATTCCCCCAAATATTTCTCTTTATATCCCAAATCTAGCGTTATGAACTCCTCAAGCAAACAGAATAGAGCTATTTGGTTGATTCAGTACTAGATTTTATGTGCTCTTGCCAAGTGTATTTTCAGCACAGGGTGATCATAAAATAAGGCAGAGATACCCAGTCCAAATATTCCATCCCTTCTCAATCAATCTCTATAATCTGGGGTAGAATGACAGACACCAAACTGGCAGCTCATCTATATTTAACTAAATATTTAAGGGTTAACTGAGCTTAACTGACCCCAGTTCTGCCCTACCAAACTATAACACAGTTACCTTGGGAAGGAGTGGCAGCCCATTTCTTTTTAAAGAATGGGAATGAACAGGGCTACTAACTTTGGAGAGTTCCCTGTGCACATCAGGGACACATTCCCCCCTTCCTCTCCACACTATCTCCCCCACACCCACCCCCCAGAAGAAATACGCCCCCTTCCCACTTTTTTCCTCTTTTCTGAATTTTAAAATCTCCCAATCTCCTTCATCCTGGACTTGCTTGTAGCTCTTTCAATGTTGACGCTTGGTGTTGCTGACCCCGTTGGAGTTGTCAGTTCGTGAGACTAGTTAACAGCACCAGAAGGTGAGACTTCCACAGCTGAGAAATCACATTCTGCAGCAACTTAGTTAACCCACCCTGAGTCATGGCTGCAGGGTTGCCCTGCTTCTTATCAGTCTATCAGCTGTAGCCAATTCTTTTATAGAGTGCGAGCAATGCGCTAGCCCCTCCATGAAACTCTGTCCTTCATCTACCCTTCATAATTTTATGCACTTCATTTAGTTTTCCGTTAACAAACTCAGAAAGATTTCAAGTAAGCCTGGGATTCATCCATTTTCAAAGATGGTAAACCCTTTAATAATTCCTTTCACACAATGTTAATTTTATCTAATACTGTATTTCACAATCCTCCTTCATTGCTGTAATGTTTATACCATCTCCCTCTTGCATGATAACACGTATAAAGTATTCATTAATACCTATACCAAAGTCCACCACCTTGGCAAATAGATTATCTTTCTACGTAATTGGCCATAGCTTCTCGAAACGGAGTTTGCAACCCCAGGTAGGGCTTCCAAGTTGAAATTTTAGGATTAGGAGATTCAAGGCACTAATGGCTGCTATGGAGCAATTAATATTAATAGTTCAGCTGGCCCATTGGTCTTTTTAA